>NC_057703.1:3188592-3202202 GCF_014466175.1 Vespula pensylvanica
CCATCGAAGCTTTTTTGTCTCTGTCTTTCTTGTTTGTTTTTTTTTCTCAAAATTTTATCACTTTTGTTAAATGTTTTTATGGGGAAATTAAATCATTTGCTTCGAGAGGAAAAAGAATGAAAAAAGAAAACGTTCTTTCACTCTTTTTCCTTCTTCTTCTTCATCTTCTTTCTCTTTCTCTTTCTCGTCCTCTTTTCTTCTTTTCTTTTTTTTTTTTTTAACTATACTAATTTTTTTATTAACGATATATGTATTCATTGAAGTTTTTCTTATCTTTTTTTTTTCTTTTTATTCAAAAATTGATCACTTTTATAAAACGTTTTTATGGAGAAATAAAATTATTTACTTGAAGAATAAAAAGGACAAGAAACAACGGAACGAAAAATTTATTTCGGACGATAAACGAGACCAACGAGTGCCAAAGAGAAAAAGAGAATGGAAAATCTTTTTCATTTTTTTTCTTTTTCTTGTTCACTTTCTCTTCTTCTTCTTCTTCTTCTTTTTTTCCTTCTTCCCTTTTCAACAATACGATTTTATTCACTATCGATTATCATCTATTCATGAAAATTTTTTCTTTTTTTCTCTTTCTCTCCTTTTTCAAAATTTGATCACGTTTATAAAATATTTTTGCGGAAAAATTAAAACTTTTGCTTGAAAAATAAGAAGGAACGAGAAAAATTCTTTTTTTTTCCAAAGAATGGAAAATTTTCTTCTTTATCTTCGTTCTCTTTCTCTTCCACTTCCTCTTCTTTTTCTTTTCTCCTTCTTCCTTTTTCAACGATACTAATTTTTTTATTATCCAGTTATCTTTCCACAGAAGTCATGTTTTCCGTTTTTTTCTTCTTTTCCTCCTTTCTCAAATACTTTTTTTCTTTTTCTTCTTTTCCAAAATTTGATCACTTTTTGAAATATTGTTATTGGGAATTAAAACATTTGCTCGAAGAGGAGAAAGAAAGGGAAGAAATTCTTTTTTTTGCAACGACAAACGAGGCCAACGTGCCAAAGAGAAAAAGAGAATGGGAAATGAGAGAGGATGAGAAAGCTTAAAGGAGATTGCCAACTCAGTAATCATCGCATCACTTCTCGCAACCTGTGAGATGTTATAATTATGAGATCGCACCTATGACTTTCTCGACGTGGCGTGGTCTCTCTTTAAATCTCCTTTCTCCCTCCCTCTTTCTCTTTCTCTCATTCTTATTCCTTCCTTCAAAAAAAGAAAAAAGAAAAATAAAAGAATGTAAAGAGACAAGAAAAGGAAACTAAAGAAACATGGAGGTTGATCGTGTGTTTGCACAGGTCTTATATCGTATAAGAAGAGAAAAGAAAAGAAAAAACAAGAAAAAGAAAAAATGCGAAGAAAATAAGATATTATAATAAATCTCTCCATGTATTATACCTATTCATTAAACGGATCACAACGGATCGTTTACGATCGAATTTCTCCTGTTTAACGTCATGATCTAACGTCTCTCTTATTCTCACTCTCTCCTTCTCTCTCTTTTTCTTTCTTTGTTTTTCTATACGTGATTCGTCATGTAGCATGATCCTTTAAACAAAGAAGTTAACTATTTCTCTCTCTTTCTCTTATTTTCTATCTATTTTCTTATATGTGATTCAATATATAGCATAATCCTTTAAACAGAGAAATTAACTCTCTCCCTCTCTCTTTCTCTATCTATCTATCTATCTATCTATCTATCTATCTATCTATCTATCTATCTATTTATCTATCTATCTATTTATCTATCTTTTTCTCTCTTTCTTTCTTTCACACACGATCGTATATTAACGAGAAAATTTTGTTTAGTGATCCAGAATGATCCATTTAAAAATGAATGGAAACGTCGTCGTGGATAGTCGTTGACCTTGACTATTCCTCGTTTCGAATCCATTCCATGATTCGACTTTCCCAGTTTTATAATTCGCTAACGTATCCAACACCCTCAGATATACCTGTTCCTACCTTCATGGAACTGAACAGCCTGCAGGTAGTCGGAATCTCTTTCTCCTGAGCCGTACAAGTCCGTATTGGGCCGATGCTATCTCTCGGTCTCTCTGCGTATGCCCATGGACCAAGGGTACGTAACGAGGCTTCCTCTTCTCTTTTACTCCTCTTTCTTTTTATTATTTTCTCTTTTTACTTTTTCTTTTTCTTTCTCGTCTTTTTTTTCTTTTATCCGCGTCTTAACTTCCAAGCTCATTCCTTTTTACCCCACTCGCACCTCACCACGACGAAACCGACGACGAGAACGACGACGTGACTTGTAATGCGAGAAGGTCCGATATAAACGGGAGTAAGAAGCATCCTTCGAATCTTTCTCTCTCTTTCTCTTTTTCGTATATATTATTTTCTTTTTTTTCCTTTTCTTTTCTTACTTCTCCTTTTCTTCATTTTGGTCTTTAATGTTAAGATTTTCGAGTTCATCGATGATCAACACTTCCGTGTGGTCAACTCGATTTTTTTTCTATAAGATAAATATCATCGATGTAGTTCATGTTAATGAGACAATATCTTTTTTTTTTTGTTCGATATTTCTTCATAATTTCTATTATTTCCCGTTGGACGTATATATGCGATCTTTTTATATATAACGTAATTCGAAAAGGGATGATCCAATTTTTTTTTTTTTTTTGATCGATTCGAACGTGACCGTTCTCGCTTCGATGATTCTACCTATAGAATATTAATGTTCGTATCAGAAAAACATGTCGTATCTTTGAAAGTATACTTTTGATTATGTTAATGTCGTATTGGGCAGGAGAGAGTGGGAAGACCTATCTTCATTTGTTCGAAGTGTTTTCGTTTTTATATATCGTGTATTTATGTGTTTCTATTGGCTCAATAATTAAATAATTTATCAATATTTATCTAATTTTACGAAGAAATTTGCTGCTTTGTATATCGATTAAATTTATAATGTATTGAAGCTTTAGAAAAAATGGTTATTCTACGATTTATCCTGTATTATCTATAATATTTTTTAATTTTTGAAATTATTGATATTTTGAAATCAGAAGTCGACTCGAATCGAAATCACTCGTATATCCTTGTTGTTAATAAGTTATCGTCATTTGCATAATTCTATTGCGTGTTGCTGTGCTTTTTAATGAACATTTCTTTTTATTTTTGAAAATACTACCATTTCGAAATTATTATGGAATTATTCCTGTATAACTTGAATATTTTTATAAATTTTTAATCAATCCGTTCAAAGTTACTTAAAATGTAGAATTGATATGCACATGAAAATGTACAATTCATCTAGAATGAATTTAAATATGAAACAAAAATATGAAGATCTTTTCTTCTGAAAAGCACAAATTGAAATTTTCAACTATCCACCATTTTTAATTATTTGAATAAAAAATGGGTAAAATAATGTTGATTTCGACATACTTTAGTTTGAATACTTCTACGAAGTTTATTTTCACCGTCGTATTCGCGATTTTTAGTTAATTTTTTAATTTTTGGGTATTCCAACATTTTCAAACCAAAAGCTGATTTAAACCAGAATTTCTCTTTCTTGAATTGATATACGCGTTAATGAGTGCATACACGTAATGCATTCATGAAAAAAAATATAAATGTATATTTAGTTATTAATAAAATAGTTATTTAGGTTTTAATAAAAAAAAAAAAAAACTAAAAAACCGTATCTATCGTGAAATTCAAAACTTGACAATTTCAATTGTCAGAAATCTTTGATCAATTAAAGGAAGTATCAAGAAAATTCATGGTTACGTCTAACAGTATTTCAAACAATATAATATTTTAATGAATCTTTTAATTCTTAAAATCCCGACAATTTTAAATCGTAAATCGATTCGATATAAAATTTCTTTTGAATCTTCGTAAATGTATAAGACATTTCACATTTCTATTCAATTTTCTATTCAAAATTTCAAATGAAATCATCCAGATATTTAAGACGTTAGAATGAATATATACGTATACTCGTTCAGACGTATACTTATCTCCGTTCAATAAAATTGTAACATTAGATAAATGAAATGTAAAGATTTGTCGAAGTATTTTAAAAAATGTCAATGATACTCTCTCGTCTGCTCCATATCGAGATTATAAGGAACTCCCTGTAATTATACTTGAAAAAAGAAGTACTTATACACGAATATGAAGAATCTTGAAAAAAGAAAAACCACAAAAAAAAATCAAAAGAAAAGACAGAAAAAAATAATCGAGCAAGCGAATATACCAAAGAGATCGGGCGTTAAACTGGTAGTTAAGCGTTCCCCATAAGAAGTTAATTATTATTCTGTCTGTAGAATTATCAGCTGTTCGGCAAATAAGATAGGGCACACATGCGCAAACCCAATGCAAATTGCACCTAACGTAAATTACATTTCGATGTTTGCTTTTCCACCGAACGTTTATAAATCACCGAGGGGAATGATGATGTAACGCGTACTTACATAGGACAACTTAATACGGCGTGTTAGTTAGTTACATACGCCTTTCTAGTGGATGGCAATTAGTCTGCCTAAGCAATATTCTATAGTCGGTGTATTTTCATTAACGCACGTGCGCGCCAACTCTTAGATAAAACGTTGAATTCGCGACACTTCATTTATCTTTTAGTTTCACGATCTACGAGATTAACCTGTAATTATATGTGTCCGTTCATAATCGTTACTTTCAACGACGCCGAGAATTTCCGTAAACGTTCGTTCAACGATTGAGAAACAGTATGTTTATTTGTCGTATCGATCCGAAAAACAATTAATTTTAACTGGCATGATATTAAAGATATAATACTACAAAATATTATATTTTTTGACGAGGACGTACAACGATCTATTTCGCTCGCATATTTATCAAAGATGCGACGTTTTATTACAAACGGTATAAAAAAGTTATGTTTCTAATCGTAAAATCTAATCTGCAGAATAAATCAACAATGGCGATCACACGGAAGAAATTTGTGTGATCTTTAATAAAGTTTAATCAAGAATTATTTTTAAAAAAGGAAAAAAGTGAGATTTTTAATTTTTGTCAAATGCCAAAAAAAATTTTTTTAATTATTTACTAATTTAGTAGAAAATATTGTTATTTATCTATTAGTATATTCCGATTAAGTAGTATATTTCGATTTTAAATAATAAAAGTAGCATATTCCAATGTTAAATAATAAATTAATTTTAATTATTTAAATAATCTCTATAGGTATAAAAATGTTATCATCTAAAAAGCAATAACAAATTTTACATTAGCTCGGAATAAAATAACACTTTAATTTTGATTTTATATTTTCTTCCTTTTGCTACTGTAAATTGACTCAAGAATTAAATATAAAATTTGTTCGTACTTTATAAGTTACTCAATTCAGATATTTCATCTCTGACTGATAAATACAATTTTTTTTAAGATTCCTTACTGCTGAAATACATTGTGATAAAAAAAGAATAAATTTGTTTTAACACGTAGATTATAAACAATTGGATGGTTAAAAATTATGACTGATAAATATAATATTTAACATACTATATAAACACAATATTACAATGAATACAATATTTTCTAAGCTTTGTGACCACTAAAATATGTTGTGATAAAAAAAGAAAATAAATTTGTTTTAACGCGAAAATCATTAAAAAATTGAACAGATAAAAATGATATGCAATAATATATACGTATATACATATATTTCTTTTCTAATTTAATAAAAAAAAAATTATTTAATTACTAAAAAAAGTTTTTAATTAACTTTGTTTTATCCTCCACCAAAAAAAAGTTTTATATAAAAAAAAAAGAATTTGTATTTGGCTATCAAAAAATATTTTTTCAGTTATTTACAAAAAAGAAATTTTTATGTCGTTCGTTATAAGAAGTCACAATTTGAACGTCGTCTTAAATAAAATCCCTAAGTTAAAGTTAGATCGACTGAAACTAAAGTTGAAACTATAGTTAGATCAAGAATCTACTTGTATATTAGTTATTTCGTCATTCTTTCAAAACGATACCTCCGTTCGAAATCGAAGAAGAATCGTTCGAGAGGCAACATTTAATTGAGATTAACATAAAATAAACATTCGGATTCATCGACGAACTTATACTTTACGATCTTTTACGTTACGATTTGTTTTCTCTCATGTTTATCTCTCGTCGACGAGAAGAGGGGCATAAAAAAAAAAAAGAAAAAAGAAAGAAAAAGAGACCGTTTAAGCGATAATTTTATTCTCGGTTACTTATCGACAAGTTCTTTTGAGTTGAAAAAGTGAGAAAAGAAATAAAAAAATGAAGACAGAATAAAAAAAGAAGAAAAAAAAACAAAAAGAATAATGGTTCAATCCATAATATAGAAGATGCACGATGGTTAAGCGTTTAACCATCACAACGACACACGTAGGTCTCAATTTGATCAGGAGAAGAGCGCACTTAACAAGTTTTCTTTCAACCTTAAGGGATATCCAATGGAATAATGTAGAAGAATAGAGATAACTTTAAGTGTGATAAACAGAGGGAAAGAGAGAAAGAAAGAGAGAGAGAGAAATCTGAAGCTATCGAAGACACCACCGAGCTACGACATTCCCAACGTTATTTCTGGGTAATTAAGATTACAACTCTGGTAAATTTTCAGTGGAGACAGGTTGTCGCGTGTTTCGAAGGTACCTTTAACGCCCTTGTCGTTCTCTTTCGTACGTGGCTTCCAACTCTCTCTTTCTTTCTCTCTCTTTCTTTCTTATCTAAAGGCACTTACCGAACTATGCCGAACTTCAACACCTTATCTCGAAGAGTGGAGTCTTAGTATCGGCGGTACCGGAAACATCCGGCCCTTGTGGCTCACCGATGACGATAACAGCCTCGTTTAGGAATGCTTGTAAATGCGCGATCAGAGTCGCACAACTCAGAAGCGGGCCGTTATTTATCCTTCCTTCTCTTCGTTATCTTGTTTCACGCGAGAGCTTCGACACGGTCGCAGCCACGAAATAGACACGAAGAAGACACTTTTTTTCTTCTTCTTCTTCTTCTTCTTCTTTTTGTATTTCTTTATTTTTCTTTTTTATTTTTGGTTTTCTATTTTTCATTTATTTATTTATATCTTTTTACTCGATTTGATCGTCTTCAACGAAAATTTTACAGACCTTCCTTCATAGAATTTAGAAAAACACTTTGATCTTCCTTTTGCTACTATAAATCGATTCGAGAATTAAATATAAATTTTGTTTATTAAATATAAAATCTCTTTGTATTTTATAAATTATTCAATTCAGATATTTCATTTCTGACTGATAAATACAATTTTTTTAACAAATTCGTTACCGCTGAAATAGATTGTGATAAGAAAAGAATAAATTTGTTTTTACACATAGATTATAAAAAATTGGACAGTTAAAATTCGATTTTTTCTTATTTCACACTTTTATCGTACAATTTGCTTCAACAGCATCCACGGACAGGTTTTGTTACTACTTAGTCCCTATCATCTCTTTTTCTTTCTTTTTTTTTTATGAGTTACGTTTTTTTACCTACCTATTTAGATGAACGAAGAAGATTTCGCGAATGGTGAATGTTTCTGGATTATTTTTTTTTCTTTTTTTCTTTTTTATTTTTTCTTCATCCTATTAATTGATTCGTCGACTCGCCAAACTCGCTGACATTTACGACGCTCCTGTAGAATTTTTTCTTTTTTTTAACGATCGAGATATCACGAGGAATTTCTTTTTTTTTTTTTTCTTTTTTTGTTGTCATGCACACAAGCGATCGAGACAAGAGGAATGTTTGTACATTTTTTTTCTTTTTCCTATTTATATTTCTTTCTTTTTTTTTTCATTCATTCGTCTCAATAGTAGAACGTCGAAGAAAGACGTCAAGTAGTAGTTTGAAGTATCATCGGTGAGTCGAGAGTTCGCAATCGACTTTACGATTATACGTAGAAACGTTCACAATGAGTTAAAATACGTCGCCATATTGTATTCTTCTACTGATTTTATTACGACAATGCTGGTCTTTGTTTTCACACTGACCCCTTTTCATAGATTATATTCTTCGTGTGGGACTCTCGATGGATCTCTCGAAAGACGAGAGCATAGACGTCGCAGAGAAGTGTCCACTCTTTTTTTCCTTTCTTTAACACGTGCGTACGTATAGAATGAAAAAGAGAAAGAGAGAGAGAGAGAGAGAGAGAGAGAGAGAGAGAGAGAGAAAGGAAAAGAAGGACCAATCCACTCTCGACTCTATTCTCATACCTACTTTTACTTGAATCTGACGTTGACGAGTACCAAGTGCGACGTCCTGGAGAGTCTTGACTACAAAGTCTTGACGTCTAGAGTTCTCTTGGCCTCGTTTTACCTTTGGTTAAATCGTAACTCCTTGACAGAAATGTGCGTAGAACATAACTTAACATTTATCATTTTTATTCTATCGAATAAATGCGAAGAAAGATAAGATATAAGGCAACGAGGAGTTATCGAACGTGTCATCTAAATCGTATCTCGTCCATTTTTTTGTTTTATTCTTTTTGTTTCTTCTTCTTTTCTTCTTCTTCTTCTTCTTTCTTTATTTTTTGAATAGAAACGATACCTTATGGTAAATGCGTTATATAAAGTAAATGAGAAATGGGACTCAGATCGAAAATTTGTATAGAGAATTGTTTTTAAAAATTAGTTATGAACGATACAGTTTTCTTCTTCCTTTTTATCTGTTTAATGTCAACTGTACTGTTTTTTTTTTTATATTTGAAGATTTTTTTTTCTTTTTCAGTAGATTTTTTTATGTATATTTATTTATTCATGTACATATTATTAATTATTATAAAAAGTTGATTAATTTAAAAAAAAAATATATTATAATAATAAATATATGTAATATTATATATGATATAATTTTTTCGAACAAGAAATTAGCAATTTTTTAAGATAGATAATTTGATACAAAATATAATTTTTTAAACAAAATATTGTATAAAAATATATCGTAGTATCATGTAAATAAATTCTTCGATTATTATAAAAATTTAATCGATTTTTATATAATTGGACCATAAGTTATAACATTGTAAAATATTTTGATCGATAATTATATATTGATCAATGAATTATTATTGAAATTAGTTTTCAAATATATACAGCAGCACGATCCGTCATTATATTACCTAATAAAAACTATTAGACAACATAAAAAAAGATTATAGAAGTAACATTTTTTATTACTCTACATACAAAAAAAAATGATAAAGTGCATAAAAATTTATGAGATTCTTAGAAAAGTAATAAAAAAAATAAAAATCTATTATTCTGTTTCAACTATGAAACTGAAATTATTAATATTAATATAAAAAGACATTTTTTTATTAAAAACATTATTAAATAATTATAATAAATTAAATATATTAAATAATTGTAATATTAAATATTTTTATTTTTTTTATCGAATAATATTGTATATTAAATATTTTTATATTTTTTATAAAATATATTAATATTACAACGCAAGTGCATTATTTAATTGAATTAAATATTTTCGTATATATTTCTTCTGTTATCGATAAAAAATAAGTAAGTCCTATTTTTTCTTTTAAATCATTATCCTTTTATTATGTATTTATATCCATTCAAATTATCCATTTATATTTATTCAAATTCCAGAAAGAAAATTCAATCTTATTTTAACTATTATTAAATAAAAAAAAATACACGTAATATAGTAAATGTAATAATTATTTTTAAAAATATTATAATCTCCAATATTAAATAGTATAAGAATTGTTATCAAATAAGAATCATAAAATATCTTGAGTGATAAGATTTTGGTAAATTCTACTCTAAGCATATACATTAATCATGGCATTAAAAATAAAGAATAATAATTAGAAAATCATTGGAGGTCCGCTGCCATTTTGTCAGGATTTTGATCAAAGAGCGGCACGTTGACGTTTCACGTTCCGAATAGCCGCCAATCGAAACGACTCGTCTTGAATTGAGAAAGAAGATCGAGGAGAAAAGAGGGGCAAATTTCCGATCGGAGATCGGCCGATGCAATCTGAATGCACGGCTCGATAATCCTGCAGGTAAAAGCGACTCGTCTCGAAGGACAATGTTAAGCCGTTTAGATCAAACGGATAAGCATATCCACCTTGAGCATTTCCCGGTGATGGACATACATACATACATATATCAAGTATTTCTCCGCTTTTAATACTTTCATTATCATAATTATCGGGCTATTATCATCGATTTCCTATTTTTAAACTATTCAGTTTAAATAATTGCAAAATTTTCTGATATATGTATGTTTCTATTTATGTATGTATATATATATATTTAATATAATTGGACTTTACAAAGACTTTCGTTTACATTATTATAATCGAATCCATTTATAAAACATTTTATAATTTATGCACTTCAAATTATTTTACAATTTAGACAAAATTTTGTGTTAAGTTTGTAATAAAAAATATTTTCTCTTATCAAAAATATTAAATCGACTAAAAAGTAATTTAAAAAATTTCTGATATGTATGTACCTATGTACGTACCTACGTATGCATGTATGTATGTATGCATGTATGTATATATGTATCTATAATGGTTTATACTTTATGCACTTAATACTACTTTTTATTCTAATCGAAGTATTTTATTAAATTTTCAAAACAAAGATAACGAAGAATTTTTAATAATCCAATTGAATTTTCAATACAAAATACTTTCTCGTGTGAAAAATATTGATTAATAAATAATGTTGATATTTTCGATTAAATTTTTAATAAAAAATACTGAAACGTCATTTGTTTTTGTTTTCTTTATATTAAATTTTCGATAAAAAAAACTTTCTCGTATAAAAAATATTGATATAATTAATCGTATAAAATATTGTAATAAGTAATATCGAATTTTCTGTTCAATTTTTAATAAAGAAAAATTTAGATTTTTTTTTTTTACTAAATTTTTAATAAAAAAAATATTTTCTGGTCAAAAATATCGGTTAGCAATATCAGTATTTTATACTGCATTTTCAATCATTTTTTTTCAACCTCTATACACACACACACACATATATATAAAAATATTTATAGAAGTTGAAAATAATTATATAATAATAAATTTATAATAAGCAATTATAAATTCTTTTGTTCAAAAAATACACCTAAATATAATAACCTAAATCTAAAATAGATTTATTTTACTAATAATCTCATTACAAAATAATCTCAGCATAAAATTTATTTACCAATTTATTTTCTTTGTACTTCTATGATCATACTCCTCTTCATTTTCATGATATTTCTCATACCTACAAATATATAAATATATATATAAAAAAAAGCTGTTCCCTCTCACCCATTTAGTGCAAGACAAACAACATCAAATTCGTCTTTTATATTATTTAATCATAAAACGATTTCCCCTGGGAACATTCGTATTTTTTTTCTTTTATTTTCCTAATGATACATATCTTTCGATCTTCTCACGATCGATTTAATTCGTTGAACGAAGAAGATCATCAGAATTTGAAACGATGATCTCTGACGTAGATGAGAGAAGATGGTCTCGTCGCGTGCCGAGATTAACAATTAAAAGCTTTCACCGAGTCCGTTTAGCAGCCGCGATCTTTTTCATTTCTATAAGATATCGAACGTCGACTGTTCGACTGTCAGTTTTGTCCGTTCGATCGGCCACACCTTCGTCGACAGGTACGAACGATGAGAGAAAAAGAGATAGAGAGAAAGAGAGAGAAAGAGAGAGAGAGAGAGAGAGAAACCGACATCGTAGAGAAGTTGTTTCAATGATCCATCGAATGGTCCAGCTTTCGAGATAGAATGACGGATAATTCGTACGGTCGATCGTTCACCCAATGATGATGGATCTGTTCTCAACTATTCTTTATTTTTGTTGGCCCTCGGGTCTTCTCAAACTTTTCGATTTAAGAATACGCTTAGATTTTCTAGACATGATCGACGATGAGAAAATGATTTTATCTGACCTTAGAAAATATCTCGTTTGTTTTTGTAGTAGTAACATCTTATCGTACTATACCGAGATATATCGAGATACTTCAGATTAGATTAATAAATTTGATTAGGATCATGACAGTGTTCTAACTGGTTATATATTTTTCGTTTCATGATATTTCAATGTTTTCTGAATGTATTAATAAGTATTACAAAAAATTTTTGTTTTCATTATGTAAAAAAATATATTGATATATTCGAAAGTTTCTAAGGTAACTTTAAGAAACAATTACTATTTTTCGAGCTTTCAAACTTGCGTGATTACACTTTTAGTTTTTACTTTTAGTTAAACGAATCTCGTAGTTTTGCAATCTGACAAGAAAAAAAATGTTAAATGAAAAAAAGATATTTTATCCATTCTATATATTCGTTCTTTTTTTATAATAATATCTTTTATCATTTTTTCGTATAATAAATATAGTATAATATAAACATTTGAACCGTATTTTTACGTAAATGCATTACGTAGATTTATATTATACATCGCCTTAATTCCCAACAAATTTATTATATATATATATATATATATATATATATACATATTATATTTATAATACATTATAATATATAATTATATATATACACACATAAGTTTATTATATATAATTCCCGACTTCGCTGATTATAATAAAAAGGAAAAGAAAAAAAATAATGGCAGAAAAAATGAAATGCGTTTTTACCTGACATTAGAAAAAAAAGTCCTATCATATATTATCCTACAATAACTCTTGTCAACGAGACTAATGTTTTCTTGAAATTTACGAACAACTTCTTAATATCTGTATACGACACATAATTAAACAAGTAAAATTATTATTGCATGATTAACTCGTCATCGTTCAACGATTAATTCTTTTAAATTTACAAAGTATATAGTTTGTACATTTTAACAACGAAATATATAATTTTAAACTGTTTCTAAACTACATATATAAATAAATACATACATGTATGTGTGCGTGTGTATAAATTTGTGTGTGTGTGTATGTGTGTGGTGTGTGCGTATATATAAAACTATTCACCATCCAACTAGTTTTGATACCATAAGATGACCATAATATCGTCTCGCGTTGTGGCAAAGAATTATTATATCATGTTTCTTCGTTAAAACCCATCGAGATCGTCCATCGACAATGAATAATTCATAAGATATTTAACCGTATCGGTGGTGGTTAACCGATCTTATCTCTAATGGCACCAAGCCTTACACTTCGCGTTGCCGAGTTAAGAATCAACGATTTTACACGGAAACTACGCGGTTACTATGTCTTCACGTAGACGTTATTATATCTATGTATGTTTTAAACTGAGGTATACCTACCATCTCAACCATTTTTTCCATTCGATCCATCATCCATCATCGAGTCGCTCTTTCGATTGACTCGTTACGTCGTTAACAGAATTGGATAGAAAAAGAGAGAAAGATAGAGAGAGAGAGAGAAAGAGAAAGATAATGAGAGAGAAAGAAAAAAGAAGAAAAAGAGAGAAAGAGAAAGATAATGAGAGAAACAGAAAAAGAAAGAGAGAAAGTGAGAACGTTGGAACGAACATAAGTCGCCTAATCGCTTCGAACTTACCATTTTGCCCAACCACGATCAACACGACGAAATGATTTACGTGCTATTATCGAATAGTCTCA
>NC_057703.1:3202302-3220727 GCF_014466175.1 Vespula pensylvanica
GTTGTGCATCACTTCGGCCCCAAGACGGCCGTTAATAATCGCGAGTAATTTTCGTGCGCCACCCACCTTGCGGATGATATCGGTAAAACCGATCGACGGTAGGATCTCGATGTAATCTATGCTCCAGGTAATTCTACTCCTGTGTTGCTTCTGTTATTAACTATTTTTCGTGTCACTAGATGTTGATGAATTAATCCATATAAACTTGACGAATTCAATAAAAATTCTTGATAATATTTCGAATGACATTAATCATTTCGTTTATTTATCATTGTTATATAAATTCTATTTTATAGCTTCTTATTTTAATAAGTTTTCATTTTTAATAATTTTTGATACATTTTATTTATCTTTAATTTTCCTTTTTAGATCCCTTTTATTTCTTCAATCCTACTTGTGATTTTTCATTTATTTAATTATTCTTTTTTTTTATATAAATTCCTGATTATATTAATTCACATTATAATAAAGTCTAAGTATTAGAGGACAGTGCTTTCTGACAGTTTGAATCCTTTAATCCTTTTCCATTCGTAGGAATTAGTCACCATTACGCTCGATCGATAAAAATAAAATATTTCAAGTATATCGATTTAAAAAATCTTAGATCGCGAAACATGAATAATGAAAATGTATTTCGTAATATTACATGTAATTTTTAATTTTTATATCAATTCATTGTTAAAACTGAAGCATGAAATTTATTGCAAGGATCAATGCAATTTTGTTTTGGACATTTGTCATAGGCTGTATACTCGTTTCTTTAATTTTTATTAATTGACTTTTATTAATTGAATATAATACTGTACTATTCAAAATCTATTCAAAATCGGTGATGACATTTTAATGGAATATTGATAAATTTTCTCAATTTTTTATATAGAATTTGTATAAACTTTCAAAATTACTTTTTAAAAAATGTTTTAAGGAGTATCTTTATAATTTTTTTATATAGAGTAAGAACGATATATATGAATTTTTCTAAAATGTCCAAATTACAAAAAACAATATATTTTTTTATTGTTTTTAATATTTATAGTAGTTGATTTTCTAATAATATAATGTTTTTTAAGTATTCTTAAATTTTTCGATAATTTCATTTTTCATTCTCATAGTTAGTATTGTCCATTTTCGATGATTTTCGTAATGATTTTACGTGAGGATTATAGATACATTATTTCGATCTCAATACTAAACGCAAACGAATATGTATGAATACAAAATGTGTTCGGATAACAGAAATTTCGGATAATAGAACATCAAAATAGTAATAGAGAATTCGGATAACGGAAATTCGAATAACGTATTGAAATTCTATACATTTTTATTTCACTTATATCTATCTCTTATATCTATTATACATTTATATTATATTAGATTCTGAATATATACATTTATATCGTATTAGATTTTGGATATATTTCGATATAAATATTAATAATTTTATTAAAACGAATACTATTAATAAAATGTTAGATATACAGATTATAATAATTGATCTTGAGTTACGAACTTTCAATCTTATTTTTTATATACCTGAGATTTTTGAACTTTATGTATTTTTGTATTTTATATATTTATATAAAATTTTGTATATTTATATCTATAAATAGTGATAATTTTATAAATACAGTACAAATATTATTAATAAAATTATAGACATATATAAATATACATAAAATAATGGTTGATCTTGAATTATTTATGTTCAACATTATTTATATACTGAAATCTAGTTTTTTAGTTTTTATATTATACTTATATATATAGTTAATATATTAATTTTTGTATATATTTATACTCCAAATTATTAATAATTTCATTAATACGATTAATATTAATAAAATTATAGACAAATACGTGGATAATAATAATTAGTCTTGAGTTATATATGTTATATAATATTATATAATCTGCAACATTTTGGTAAAAATTAAATTATTGTGATAAAAATTATATTATTAATTATATATGTTATATAATATTATATAAACTGCAACATGGTCATAAAAATATAGTAAAAATCCAATTAAAAAATATATATATATTAATAACTAAAATACTAAAATCATAATAATATATTGTATTAATTAATATTAATGTTGTATTATTAAGTATATTTCCTGGATCAGACAAAATTTTTTATTTTGAAATTTGAAGATATTTCAAGATCTTGAATTAACAAATTATCCTGTGTAAACGCCAAACACTTTATACATCAAAGAAAAATAAATTTTTTTTATCCTTGATTTCAAGTATTCACAAAATATTTTCCAAAATATTTTATTTAAATTTGACAACTTTCAAACATGACACTACAACACTGAAATTACGTTCTCGAATTTGATTCTCTTTTTCCCTCTCTCTCTCTCTCTCTCTCTCTCTCTCTCTCTCTCTCTCTCTCTCTCTCTCTCTCTCTCTCTCTCTCTCTCTCTCTTTCTCTTTCTCTCTCTCTCTCTCTCTCTTTCTCTGTAATCATTTACAAGTTCGAAAAAAACGACTAGTCAAAATCAAATGAAATACCATAAGATTTAAGAAGTTAAGAACCCGTGAAAAGTTGTTTGACGTTAAGACACTGTTTTGGGTGACGATCGAGATACGAGATGCCGTAAATCCTAGTCGACAGTCATGTCAGTGCCTTGAAAAAACGATCTGTTTACACGGCTGCTTAGGAACTAAAAGCCAGGCTTAAAATATCTTTTGACGTTCGAACGACTCGCTCTCAAGTCCACGTATAGATAGATGCTTTTCATTTGACCCTTTCATAACTTCTGTATCTTTGTGCCCTCCAAAAGGGATGAGAGTGAAGGTTACATTCTGATGTGCTTTCTTGCTTCTTTTTCATATTTTTATTTGTTTTATTTTTTTCGATCTTTTCTTCTTTTTAAGAGATTGTAAATCACTCATGAGTCTCATGAAATCTGTTAAATTTGCTATGATGGTCATAAACTGAAGTTATATTATGTTGGTTTGAAAAATTTGCGACCTTTTTGGTCTTATTTTTACTTTTCACTTTAAGATTTATCTTGGTTTAAAAATGAAATTCATACATTGAAAAAGAAAAGTCGAGAACTTGTTAAATCACCCTTGTATGTTAAATGTGAGTTATTGATTTACTAAAGTGATTAACTCACAACGGAACAAGATGTAGAGGAAATTAATAAATGTATATATATTTTTTTAACTACTTATACAATATAGATTATAAAATTACATATATATATTATTTTTTAAATTTCTTATATGATAAAATATATATTTAAAGATATATTATGAAATGTATCATTACAGATGTTTTTTTACATCTTTCATGTTACTTTCATAATTCATTTAATTCAATACAATTTATTTTAATAAGGCATTATCTTAATACTTTTAATTATTTTTTTAATTATTTTTTTTTATATTTGTTATCTTATTTATATAATAATCTTTTTCATATAATAATTTTTCATTTTTTAAAACATTATTATTACGATTAAAGATTTATACGGGATGTCTTATTTTAAACAATATCAGCAAACATCGATTCTATTGATTATATAAACATATGTTTATATAAATAAAAGTTACTAAATTTTTATGGGAATATAAAGAAACAGAGATTAAACAATTCGTCAAATTTCAAGATACTATAAATGGATAAAATATCGATAAAAATTATACTGTAAATACTTGTTGGATTCGTATTAATATTCTCCATAACTTTTGTTAGATTTAAAAAATCGATTTTTATTAAAAAAAATTGTTATGACTTTCTTATCTTGACAACAACTTCGTCCACGAAATAGCTGCAATATGTATTCAGTTTTTCTCTCAAAATTTAATAACTTTTATTTTAAACATTTATTTATAAAATCAACAAATGATCGGAGATATTTAGCTATATCGTTTAAAATGAGACACCTTGTATATTATATCGACACTACCGAACAGTAATAAAATCTTTTATTTCATCAGTTACAAAGTCAAAATTTTTTATGTTCTACAAATTTTATTTAATTAAAATAAAAATATTATTTTTAAATTAATTATGATTATTAATACAACTATTATTATTTAAAAAGAAGCTGTTATTATTAATATTAAAAAGAAAAATCAATCAAATATCTCCACTGAGAAAAGAATGATAGTATTTCGCGAATCCTGATAAAAATATTTTTAACGTGATCAAATTTTGGAAATAATGCAGAATCATATGTATTTCCAATCTAATCGTTTTGCAAGAAGATATAATACAAATAAAATAACGGCTAATCGATTTTCTTAAAACGTTCAATAAAATTCAACCAAGATTCTCTCGTCAAATCAGTATAAATTATTATAGAAACATCCATTAGCCATTAATATTTGATTTTCTCGCAGTTTACAATATATATGTCAGTTCAGAACCATACTATACCATAGTACTATACTACGAGCTTTTTGTTTTACGTGCCATTAGATATCAAACGATGATTTTAAAGCGATTTTTATGTTCAACCTCCTCAACACGAAGATGGTAGAAAAAAGAAATATAGCGAAACCAAAGAAAAAAAAAACTGAAAAAGAAAAAAGAAAGGAAAAAAAAGTGAAATCGTAATGAATTAAGAGTAAGCACTTGAAATAAGCTGGTCCTTGTACAAACGAATGAACTTTATCAAGTGATTTATTTCATGCGACGTATCTTGGTCGGTAGCCAATACCCAATGAGGAAAGATATGTGAATATATTACGAAGAGGCACAGGTATATTGAGCCATCACAGGTAGACGAGACAACCTTCGAAACGGCCCTCTTAAAATCTTTAGTCACGCGGCTTTTATTTACGAGCAACCGAGCGACTAATTTCTTAAATAACTACGCGAGATTTAGTGTCACCTTATAAGGTGAGAGAGTTCTCTCTCTTTCTCTCTCTCTCTCTCTCTCTCTCTCTCTCTCTCTCTTTTTATATATATACATATGTATGTATATATATATATATATATATATATATATATATATATATATCGTTATAGCTTAAAAGTTACTACGAGTACAAAAAATCGCGCGACATATTAAATTGATACGAATCGATAACGAGTTCAAAAATACGACCATCTTTCTATTTTCACTGATTGCATTTTATTAATATAAGAATCTCTGGAAAACGATCGTTGAATCATGTTCGTGTTATAAAATATATAATAGATTATGAAAATATCATCTAAAAATGAAAAAGATATATCCCTACTTATTGTTCAAAAGTCAAACGAAGAAAAAATTCGAAAAAAAATTGGAAGCGGATAGGTACGGAGAATTTATGTTCGGCGATAATTACGAAGTATGTACGATCGAAGGAAAAAAAGAAAAAAAAAGAAATATAGATTATACGTCTCAATCATTGATCTACGAAAGGCGTTACGCAGATCGATCAAGTTTGTCGTTCGTATGGAAGCATCTGTACGTTGATAAAATATTTTTGTTCTTCGATTTTTTTTCTCTTCGAAAAAATACTCCAGCAGCTAAGGATACGAATTACATTTATTATCATGTATAGAGATAATTCACGATTTATCGTCATAGTAATCTGTCCATCTCTCGATCTTCTGATTAATGAAAGTTCATTTCGTTAAATGCAAAGATGTAGGAGGAAGAGATAGAACGACGAAAAAAAAAAGAAAAAAAAAAAGGAACAAAAAAGCAAAGAATCAAAAAAAAAGAAAAGAAAAAAGAAAACAGAATGTTCGATAGGACGATCGCAGGACGCGTGAAATATAATCGTCTTTGGTCGATCGTTAGCAATTTAAACGACGATACAAGAGGCTGGAGGCAAGAGGAACGTTAAGGTTCCTCTGACAAATGGCGACTGTTTTCATGGCGAGTGAAAGTTCGAAGACGAAGTTACGCTCGTCGACATGTACGATGGTTAAAGGGAAGTATCTTTTGTGCGAAGGTAAGAGGACAAGAAAAAAAAGAAAAAAAAAAGAAAAAGAAAAAGGAAGGAAGAAAGAAAGAAAGAAAGAAAGAAAAATTTTTTTTCGAGTATCTCTACTAGTCGTGAGAATTGAACGTATATATACATACACATGTACATATATATAGATATATACATATATACATATATACATGCATACATACTTGGGTAATTGTGAAACCTTAACGATCCCGTCGACGACTCCTTTTAACTTACCTAGAAAAGGATTTATTATCTTCCTTCTCGCGGAATTTCGGCGCCGACGGATCGTTCTTTAATGATGATTAATCGACGGGGACTTCCTTACGTAAACGTTCCTATCGATTAACTCTGACACCAACGTAATTTTGACCATTTGTGAATTCTAAAGGACACTAATACCGCACAAGAAAATTTCTTTTAACTTTGATAAACTTTACGAAATGAATTCTTTTTTCTTTCTTTTTTTTTTTTTTTTGACATTTGTTACGTTATACGCGAAGACGTTTCGATCGCATCGTATAGAAAATAATATATAAACGTGAATCGTCTAAAATCATTTATTGAGTATATTTTTATCGATGACGTATAGATATATTTTAATGTCTATTAATATAGAAAATGTTTATTGATTTTTAAGAAACGTATTATTGTAATATGTTCGATTATTTTCGAAAATCTAATTCATTTGTTATAAGTTTTTTTAATAATATAGTGTGTGTGTGTGTGTATGTACGTATAAATTTAGCATAATTTGAATAATCGGTTTCATAAATCGTATTTAAAAAAAAAAAAAGTAAATTCACAAATAGAAAAATATAAATAAAAATGATTACTATAAACAATATCTTTATATTAAATATATCTTCGTATTAATAATTTAAGGTGCAATAATAAAATATTTTTTTAATATATTTGTAATTTTAAAATATTTGTAATAATAATATAATAGTTTTTCTTTGTTTTCTTAATATTCCGCTAAAAATTTAAGAAACCTATAATTCGCATTTTTTATACACTCAATTTGTATTTGTTCCTTTTGATTATGATAGGGTAAACAAAAACAATTTTGTTTTAGTTTTTCTTCAATATATGTAATAATTAATTGAATTAATTTAATTAAAACACTGTGTGTTCGTTAATAATAATTTTATTATTATATTTTTAACAGAAAGGTATATTATTAATTTCACTGTTCATTTTACATTATTGACAATTAAAGTTGTTGAATTTTCTAAACTAATTACAATAAGTCAATTACCATAAAATATAAATTACTGATAAAATTAAAAAAAATGTAATGTAAAAAGTGCTTTTTAGTAATTTTTATTTAATTATAGTATTCATGGATTTGAAACAGTCGAAGAACCAATCACGTTATGGTAATTGAAATACGATTGGATTTATTCAACTTTTAAAATTTATTGCTATAAATCAAATATTCCTTCACCTGAGCATTGAATATAAATTGTTAAATTATTTAGTGAATAAATAACAAAAATAACAACGTAAAGTAAAAATTCATCAATTTTTATTCATCTGTATCCAACTTGTAATAATTAAATAAAAAAATTTAATGAATATGATCACCATAATACTCAACGTGTTAAACTATAATCATTATCATCTATTCGCAATTAACTGCAATAAGTCAATTAATAGCAAATATAAATTATAGATAAAATAAATAACAATATAATATAAAAACTGCGCTCTTCAGCAATTCTTACTTGTTTATAATCTTCGTGGATTTGAAACAATCGAAGTGCCAATCACGTTAACTATTATAATAATCACTTATTATTAGAGTTATTCATTTTCTATAATACCCTCTTCTCATTGAATATAAATTATTAAATTTATTGTATAAATTGTTAAATTTATTATATAAATTGTTAAATTATTTATTGTATAAATAACGAAAATAATAACGTAAAAAAAAATTCAACAATATTTATTCAGTGGTATTCAACTTATAACAATACAAAATTAATTTTAAATAATATATTTATTATTATATTTAATAATACTGTAACAATGATATTATAATTAATTATAAAAATTTAAAGACTCCAATATATCGACAATAATAACCATAATAGTCAACATATTAAATAATCATTCTTACTTATTCGCATTTAACTGCAATAAATTGTTCGTCACGGAATAAAAATAATTGATAAAATAAATAACAATTTAATATAAAAAGTTTGTTGAAACAGTCGAAAAATCAATTACATTAACTATTATGATAATCACATATTATTAGATTTATTCAATTTAAAAACTTTATTATTATAAATCAAATATCCTTCTCGTCATAGAATATAAATTTCGAAATTATTTGCTGTATAAATAACGGAAATAGCATCGACGAAGTAAAAATTTCAATTTTTATTCAACGGTATTCAACTTATAGTAATCAATTATATAAATTTAACAACTCGAATTTATCAACTACGATCGCCATAACAGTAAACGTGTTAAACCATAACCACTCGCTTATACGCACGTTACATCTAAAGAATTTTTAAGTCTTCCTGGATTTGAAACGATCGGAGAACCGATCATCGCTTCTTGACCTCGCTCGGAGGGGGCCAAGCCGCGGGTTTTATACGCGAAACCGTAGACGCAGCTGATCGAAAGCGTGTGAACCAAAGTGTATCCTCTCGTGGTGCATCGTCCACCATGGTTAGGTATATATTTCATGCATTGAAAAAACAGAAAAGGAAAAAAAGAAAACGATGAAAAGGGGGTGAAAGGGGAGAAGAAGCGAGGCGGTAAAGCAAGACCGAAAACGCTTTTCGACTTTCACCGTAGTAAAATTATACAGCGACTTTAATATGCGTAATTACTATGACTCGCCATTATACTTGTACGAAGGGATCCTTCCATTTTGGTCGCGTCACGTACAACGAGAGACAAACGCTCTCTCTCTCTCTCTCTCTCTCTCTCTCTCTCTCTCTCTCTCCCTCTCTCTTTCTCTCTTATTCTTTCTCTCTTTTTCTAAAGCGTGTCCAGGGTAATTAGAGATTTACTGCAATTACCTTTCCTTCGTCCGCTAACGTATCTGAACGTTTTTTCACGCTTAAAAACGGCACGGCAATGCGGCGAACGACACGACATCAGACGAGACAAGACGGGACGATGCTGTTTGGTTACCAACCATAACGCTCTCAACGATCTTTGACGGTCAACGTCTTAAGTTTTTGTAACCGGAGAATCAATTTTTTGACATAACTACCCTCATCATTTCATAAATTTTCTCCCTTTCTCTCTCTTTCTTTTTTCTTTCTTTCTTTCTTTCTTTCTTTCTTTATTTATTTATTTATTTATTTATTTATTTATTTAGAGAGAATGTCATTACGTTATAATATACTTTTGAAAAATGAAACAATTTCTTTTTCGATCGGCCGTTTTATTAATTTTAATTTCACAATGATCGAGCAATTAAACATAATCTATTTAAAAATTTACTATTATATATCTCTATCAAACGTGAAATTTATTCATATGAATTTCTCTTGTTGAGCCTTTAATTATTTAGAAAAGAAATAATTATTATTCATACCGTGGATTATGATTAACAGTTATCTATCGTATGTTCTTATTTGTTCGGACAGAAAAAAATTTCATCTTACAAATAACTATCTATTATATCATATGCCATTCGAATTACGTGTCTTACGTATTCACGTATTAGTGTAACTATTATCTACGTAACATTGGATATTCTATCAAAGATTTTCTGTTATGGGTTGCGTGACAAGAGCTACTATGTAAGAGCTATATGTAACACGTGTAAAAATGCTTACGAAAACTCATGTAACCGTATAGCTCTTGGCATGAACGCAATTCTCATAAACCCCCCGTGGATCAAATAAATCGAAAATTAGACCTCGGCTCGATATTAGGAGATCAAATGAAAAGAGAGCAAAAAGAAAAGATATATAGAAAGAGAACGAGAATAATCGAATTCCATGGTATTCGTACAGTAGCTAATTGAACTTCTGAATTTCAAAATATCAAGTGTCCATTGAAAATAAAGACGAATTATAAAAAAAAAGAAAGACTTGAATTTGAATATATTAAATTCGATCTTTTATAATTGGCACAACTAAATTTTAATTTTTAACTTAATTTTTAACAACGTTTCAAAAATATTTCTTTATAATTTTTTAAACATGTCACAACGAATTCTTTGTATTCTCTACGTAATATTAACTGTAATAGATAATTATCTTTGAAATCATCTTTGAGATACATCTATCTATTTAGAATACCTTTCTATTTCATATCTAAATTTATTGTATGTGTTTAGGTGTGTGTTTGTTCAGTCTATTGTTTAAACAACTCAATGTACTTTTTATTTAAATTTATGTGTATAAAAAAAATCAAATTGCGTAATGTGAATATCGAAAAACGATTTTAATTCAATTTGATGTTCGATTTCAAAATGACGATATTTTAAAAAATTAACATTTATAAAAAATTTCGTATATAACGAAAAGAATTCAAATTTTGTAAAAATATTTTACACAGTACTTTTTTACTAGGTACTATAATGAAGTTTTTTAGAAATTATGTATGAAAATAATCGTAAATGACGGATAAATGAAAATGTAAATTTATGATCCTATTTGTAAATTTATTGGTAGATCTTCGTCTTCAAATTTTCTTTTCAGAGTTTCTAGAATTTCTAGAATTTATATATAGCGTATTTCTAAGCATTTATGTGAATTCATATATATGTGCACGCACACAATTAAATATTTATTTTGCAGATTCATTTGAAATTTATGTTAAAAGTCCAATTTCATATTACGTAGATTTATAAATAATTTCGATTTCATTTGACTTTCTCTGTCAAAATAGTAGCCATTTCGAAAATTAAGAAATTTCTAAAAAATCACAGTTACATATATACGCGTATATTATTATTAAATTAAAATAAATAAAAATTATATATATTCTGTGTTCACTGATAGAAATACTAGTTATCATTTACATTAGGTATGTTATTTTCAACAAATGTTTTAATTTCCTGTCAACCTCCGTTTTAAAATCAAAAGTGAAATCGAGCCAAAATTATTTGTGGATTTTCGTTACAAATAATTCATAATCGTTCGTATTTCTTATAAGAAAAATTAAATATTATAATTAATATATAAAATATAAAATATACATAAAAAAAAGACAAAGATAAAAATTTATAGATTTCAAGTTAATTTATCCAACTATCTAGACGACAGACTGGATATACACGTATACGTACATATACTCAGTATACGTTTAAATATTAACATGAAAAGTAAAGATTCGGAAAGAATTTTTTTGATATTTGAAAATAATTTCGAAAATAATCGTCAGTTAGTGACTTTTTATTATATAAGAAATTATCTGTGCAGGCGTGACTAGAAATCAAAATACTTTTTTTATTTTTATTTTTTTTTTTTTTTAACACACTTGTAACTTTCTCATCTGTCAATTTTGTATGGAAAATACCAAGGGGTTTAGAAACATTATTCACTAGTCATAGACAAATTGTGGACTCTACAAAACCGGTCGAACCACGATCGTAAAAGTATATTGACATTACTCGAACGGATCCCATCAATTCTATGTGTAACCAGTTCGGCTACATTGTCCACTTTGGGCACGGTTGGCCGATTCACACCATTTCTTTATCTAACGAGTAGAAAAACGTGAAATGTATTTTTAGACCTATATAAACTATTTTTCTTTCAGAAAAAAAATTATTTAATATAACACTTGCAGTAAAATGTTTACTAGTATAACAGAATAAATATATACAGTATATGCATACAGAATGGCTCATTTTAAGCAATATGATTAAATATTTCCAATACTATTTTCTTATAAACAAATTTTTCAAAAAAAGTTCTGCTAAGTTTTGAGATAGAAATGTAATATGTATTGCGACTATTTCATAAAGTGCTCTGCTACCAAGATGTTAAAATGATAACAAAATTGTTTTGCTCAATAATGCAAATTAATTTTGGTTTGAACATCTGATGACCTATGAATTCATCAATCAATTTTTTCCGCTTGTTTTTTATATTTATTTATTTATTTTCAAAACCGTAATCATTTGAACTGTAGTGTAATTCAACAATTATAAAGGACATTATTACTATTGCACAGTTCGTTAAAATTTAAGACGCCATAACTCGATAATATATTGAAAAAAAGGTACACTGTAGGTATTCGTTAGATTCGTAATGATATTCTCTACAACTTTTATTTGACTTAAAATATCGGTTTCTATAAAAAAAAATAATTATGATTTTCGTATCTTAATAACAATGCCTTCTATAAAATATAATATCAAATATATATTACATAGAATATATACTGTATATTACATCTCACTTTCAAAACCTAATAATTTTAATTTAAGATATTTTATTTATTTATAAAATTCATAAAGTTGAAAATAATTGACCATATCGTTTAAAATGCGTCATCTTGTATAGTATATTATACTGTATTAAATATAATTTATTGTTAGCAAATATTAATTTATATATATATAAAATTATGAAAAAATCTAAGCTATCGGTACTGCCTTATTACTAAAAAAAAGAAATATATATAAAAATAAAAACAAATAAAAAAGAAAGTTGTGATTCGTAAAACGTTAAACGCAAACGTTTATTGATCAATAATCTCACAAATCACGGCTACGATAGATCGAAATAAAATTATAATAATAAAATAAAAATAAAAATTGTATATATATTATCTCTTATGTTTATCGACCGATGGTAATTAACTCTTATATTTATTGGCCAATACTACGGTAAATAAAAATAATATAATAATAATAATGAAATAAATAAAGCATAGATACATATCCCTTTCAAGTGTAAACAATCATCGAAAGATTGAAGGTAAATTTTCAATCAGAAACTATTGGATCTTAACTTACGTCAATTATCGATAATCCTTAAGATCCATTGAGAAATATATGGTTCAGGACGATCAGTTTAATCCAAACCTCTGCGATAAACTGTAACGGTACGAATCGTCTAACGAGATTAAAAGATCGTTGAATATCGTTTATACGAAGAGAATTTACGATTACGAGAAGGCATCTAGCCAATACGCATTTACGTCTTTTCGATTGGCCATTGATAGGCGATCGAATTGAAAACGGTAAATGGTTGAGCCGATCGTACGTTAAGGCACGATCACGAACGGATCGATGCAAATCCTCAGAGATCTTTTGCGGTTTACTGCCAAGGATGCTTCGTTGATCGAGAAAACGACGACGTACCGTTTATTGGTCTGGCTAGTTATCTTTTTTTCGCAGAAAGAAGATAATGTTTCCGCGAAAAGAAATGGAAAAGAAAATAATAATAATAATAGTAATAATAATAATAATTAAATAAAAAAGAAAGGATGAAAAAGAAATAAAAAGAAATTCGTTGGAAAAAAAAGAAAAAAAACAAAGAAAAAAAAGGTTTTCATACGAAAAGTATTTTATTTCGTAACGATGTACTTGATATGAATATTTAAAAGATGCTTAAGATTTGTAATTGGAAATATAAGTTTATATCAATTTAACGTTAAAAAAATCTTCGATTCGTAGATATATCCTCCGTCTAGAAAATTATGTAACTTAAAAGTTGCATAGTAATATATATCTTTGTAAATTTTATTTGATTTAATCAGTACGAACTCTTAATTTTTTGTTTAATTTTAATTATAAATTTTGTAAATTATATCTAGTATTGTCCAATTATACAATGCTAAGGCTATAATATTAATTAATATAATATTAAATAGTGTTCTATATCATTTAATTAATACTACATTAATTACAATCAAACTGATTACTACGATATCATTAATATAGTATAATTAAATTATATTAATTGTAAATATAACTTACATTAAAGAAACATTTACAAAAATAATCTCGAATAGTATAGTATAGTCTTTCAGTTGTAATTAGTATTGTATAGTACAATTAGAGTATACTCTACTCTAAAATCTATACCAGAAAATTAAATACTCTAATATTTTTATTCTACTTTAATATATATATATGTATAAAGTAATTATATATAAATTATATATAACATACTCTAATTATACTGTTTATTATTACTAGTAATACTATATTTAGACTATGGTAATAATGAATAATGCTCTACAACTTTTATATTATATAACTTGCTTATAATTACAATAAAAAATTGAATTATAAAGGGATATATATACTAACTTACTGATTGTTACAGTTCGATCGTTTTTTATATAATCTTTGGTGACATCATCCAACCAGGAAAAAAGAAAAAATCTAGAAACGGAAGAAGAATGAATATTATCAAATTATCTTTTTCTAAAAATTTCTGGATACATACGCAGGGATATATCCGCAAATAACACATACATTAAAAGATTAAAAGAATTAAACCTTTAGGAAGGATCATCTCTTAAGATGCTTAAGTTTCGAACTGTTTCATAAGTAACCAGTTAGTGATTAGAGGATTTAGTGAAAAGAGGACCAAAAAATAAAAGGGATTAAAAAAAAGAACGAAATGGTTGAAAGCAAAAAAACAGATAAGCAGATTAAAAATGAGTAATGATTTTGTATCTGTCATGATATAATAGTTTTATAAAGTTTACATACAATTTAAAAAAATGTTATTCATTTAGATCACTATTCTGAAACATTTTTAATCAATATTTTAAATTAATTATCAGTACTTGTAATAAAATATCATGTTTATATAAGTAGTCAATATTATATCGATTAATAGAAAAAATTTCAATATTTTAATTAAAATATTCGTAGATACAATAATTTATCAGTATTTACAATAAACTTAGATGCAACCCAAACACTTAACTATTTATATTGACTCGTTATATTATGTACTGATATTTTATTACAAATACTAACTAAAATATTTATATATACTAATTAATCAAAAATACTTTTATATATATATACTAAAATTAAATTAATATAACATTAATTAAAGAAAACAGTCGTCACAAAAATCGTCAAAAAAAAAGAATTAATCAATTAGAAAAAGATTAATTAAGAAAAATAATCGTCACAAAAATTATCGAAAAAAAAAGAATTAATCGACTAAAAGAAGATTAATTAACAAAAATATTGATCGAATAAATATAATCTAGTAAAGAAACGATACATTTAAATTCAAATTTTTCCTTCGATGGATACATTCGAACGAGGTCGGCCGAATCGTTTCAATACTGTTCGCGTATGGCATCAAAATGGAAGGAGAATTAGCCTAGGTGGCCAGCACTCCACGGGAGATGATTGATAACTCTCTTGTAAAACGTTATCAGCCGCAGCATGCACGCTGTTATGTTCGTGTCAGTGCCGTGACGCTGATAGACGGGACCGTATGTTTCTCTCTCTCTCTCTCTCTCTCTCTCTCTCTCTCTCTGTCTGTTTCTTTCTCTTCTTTTTAACTCTTTCTTCTTGCCCTTACGTTCGTTGTTGCTTTTCTCTCTCTCTCTTTCTCTCTCTCGCTATACACACCACACACACACACACACACACCATACACATACATACTCATTCGCCTTTCGGAAAGCATCCGCGCGTCTTGTTGCCGTTAATTCAAACTTACATGTCGGCGTGTTAAACTCGGTCTCTTTTTTCTCGATGACTTCTCCTCCTCCTCCACCTTCTTCTTCTTCTTCTTCTTCTCTATCTTCTTTTCGATCTCTGTCTCTTCCACTCCAACTATATCTTTCTATCTCTCTTCTCGGTCGTCTCACAATCACGAAAGGAGTAGCATTAACAGACGCATTCGTATGCAGAGTCGAAGCTCTCGCGAGCCAGCTACAGCTCTTTTCTCTCTCTTTCTCTATCTATCTTTATCTTTCTTCCTTTCTGCTTTACCTTCGAGAAGCTCATGTAACGTCCTCGTCGCTTCGTCCTCGTCGACGTCGTCGTATTCGTCGTATTCGTCGTAGTCGTGTCACTTTTTTCATCCTCTTGCGCTGACCGATCGTCATGTCGACAAGTCAAAGGCTTATATCGCTATTCGCGGCAAGTATCTCACGGTAAAGCCTTATTTATTCGATTCAATACGAAATCTTGTGTCTCTCTCATTCTCTTTCTCTCTCTCTCTCTCTGTATCTCTCATACAATATACGGTAATATTATATATTACATTTTCAATTGTAATATAATTAATAATGTATAATTTTGTAATATTACATTTTCGATTCTTAACGTAAGGTATATAACTTTCAAAGAAATAAACTATGCATTCTAAGGAGAGGGTTGTAATCTCGATCACATAATTAATTATTTTATCTTTTTTTCTTTCATTTGCTCAATTATTATGTTATATGATCAATTAAATGCTATATTATATTATACTGTTTTATTATATTATATTATTATTTTATTATATTATTTTATTAATAATTAAATGTTATGTTATATTATATCATTTATATTGTTTCTTGCTTTTTTCTCACTTTTTTTTAATTGAACTTTTGGTCATTAAATGTTAATCGATTCTAAATCAATCACGTCATTTTTTATAAAATAAAAATAAAAAAAGGAAAAAATAAAAAACTTCTTACGATATACCAGCGTATTAGGGTGGATATAACGTAACTCATATTATTTAATTGAAGAATTATAATTATTATTATTATTGTTATCCAATTTTGCTTTTCTATTATAAATTTCAATATTGACGGTGCCTTTACAAAATTCATCAGATTTACAAACTAAACAATTTTTTGTTTTCACGTTGCTTTGTTCTTAATTGAACCTTTACTTGTTACTTCATTTTTCCATATCGATTGCGTTATTTTTTAAATAAAGTAAAATAATAAAAATACTGCGCGAATAAAATAATATAATAATATGGATATTGTAGCACACATTATTTAGTTATGTTTAATATTCGTTTTCTCTTATAAATTTTAATATTGATAACCTTCTTGCAATATTCATGATATCATTTACTCCAGTCCTCAATCATCTCCGTTATATAAAAATCTCACACTTGTAAAACAAATATGGCCAATTAATCTATAAAACTTGTCGACCATTTTTTTTAAATGCTAAACAATGAATTAAACCTCATTTGTTATTAAAAATAGAAGTGTATATAAAGTAAACAGCTTTGATTTGATAATTAAATTCTAAAAAATCAATATAAAAGTAAAATTAAAACTATGGATTAATAATCTACTACTGCACGTGCAATTAATTAATTCATATTGAAACGAACTGAGCCATAAATTAACTTTTTTACTTTTTATCTATTTTTTTTGATAATGACACGTGCGTGGCGATTAACAATTTATCTAGCGTTACGTCGACTATTATACAATATTACATGGCAAATATGCGTCGAATGAACATGAACAATCTTTCTTCTATATCTATCCCTTTCATAATTATTCTATCCACGAGCGGTATATATGGTGTGAATTATTATTATCAATAATGAATTATTAATCATTTTTTCATTAAAATTACAAAATCTGATACACAAAAGTTGTATAATATTTTGATATATACAAACGTATTTTTTCTATCTAAAAACAAAATTATTTTAATGTTTTCTGATAATAACAAATATATATTTTCACTATAATTTACTAAATTGTAATAGCTCATAAAAAAAGAAAAATATGCGATATACCGTTTGTTTTGACCTTGAGATAACCTCGAATTAAATATAGAAGTCTAAGAACATACACGTATTAATTAAAATAACGTAGCTTGTTTAATTATCAATTAACTTGTTTGATTTAACTCATACGATAAAACATTTGCATATTAATCAATATAATAATTCACAAATGTACATAATTAATATAATACTCTGTATATACAGATAATATCGATCAGAATCGATTTAAATCGAAACATTATTTGTATTTGTTCAATATAGATTTACTCTAATAATATTTTAACGTTTATTATTGAACACATCGTGTTCGGTGAAATCAACCAGTAAGTGTTAAAAAAACGTTTTTCGATATATCGCATCGAAGGGATTTGTTCCACTTCGAAACGCAAGAACAAACTCGTTAGATTTCTAAATGAACAGGTAAAACGTCCTAAGACGCTGAACAGCATCTTATCCGAAGCTGCGAAACCCGCGATTCGATACGAGTTGGCGTCTCCGCATCGCTTAATTAGCAGAAACAAGGAAAAATGAGTCCCCTTAGGATGCCATCTAGGATCGCTTAAAGGATCCCTCGACTTCTCTATTACAATCTCTGGCTCATTAGAACTGGTCTTAACTTAGCTGTGTACATGTGTATATATATGTACATATATATATATATATATATATATATATATATGTTGTGTGTGCGTGTGTATATCTTCTTAGCAAAAGAAGTCGTTCGCAAAACACGCAGAGAAAAAGCAAAAAGGAAATGTTGAAAAACGAAAGCTGTTTCTGCCATCTTGAAAAACGATACTCAAATGGTTTATATGATGACCACTCAAATGGTTTTTTTTT
>NC_057703.1:3220737-3262809 GCF_014466175.1 Vespula pensylvanica
TTTTTTTATTAAAAAGATTAATTTTTTTTCTTTTATTTTTTTTTATTTTTTTGGAAAGTACATTACATAGTCTGGGAGAGTACTCGGAGTAATTAAAATTTCAAATAAAATTCCAACGAATGTTAAATGATTCAGATAATGGTTTATATTTCATATATATATATATATATATATTATATAATGAATATTCAATTAAAATTTTACATAAAATTTTAAATAATGATAAAACATTAAAGGACGTAGATGACTTCTTTTGGTCAAAAAAACTAATTTCTTTTTTCCTTACATTCACTATAAGTATGTAGTATTAAGAACATCCGGTTAAAATTCTTCAATTGCAATCCGAAATCTATAAGAAGCTATTAGATCAAATGATTTGAAACTTCTTGATCATTATCCGCATGAAATTCAAGGCTTCTTCTCAGGTTTTTTTTCAGACTTTTTTTTTCTAAGATGTTTATTACTTTTATAAACCAAAATATAGAAGTTCGTCATTTTGTAAAATAAAATTTCAAAAATCCGACTATGAAATGCTAGACACTTTACTCGTATATTTAAAAAAAAATGCATATTGTATGTATTTCTCTATATTTCAATCAATGTGTATATTTATATTAATAGCATGGAAATTATCATGCTTGTCATCTTTTTCCCATAGATCTACACCAATCTCTTATTTCTATATAATCTCATTATTTCTAATTAAAAATATTTTCAATGTATTTACAATATAATTTTCGAAGTACGTTCTATGAGATTAATCTCATAAAAATAACAGACTTAGCAAAAAAGAAAAGATAATATTAAAAAAAAAAAGATGGAGTAAAAGGATCTTACTTTTTTTCTGCTCAAAAGTCATATAAGCCCTTTAAATAATCCTCCAGCTTGTTACGTTCATTTTTTCTTTCTTTTTTTCTTTTCCTTTCATTTTACCAAGCAGTAAACTTACTCGGATTCTCTTAATTACGTTGACGCGCACGATAATCTCGGAGCCCTCGTTAAATACCTAAACCAGTCGAAGAACTGTGTAAAACGTTTAAAATTAAATGATATTCTTTCGAATGAAAGAAAGAGAAGAAAGAGAGGGAATGAGAGAAAGAGAGAGAAAGAAACAGAAGAAAGAAAAAGAAAGAGAGAGAAAGATTTATATAAAAGAAGAAACAGAGAAAGAGAGAAAGAGAGAAAAACAGAGAGAGGGAAAAAACAAAAAAGAAAGAGAGAGAGAGAGAAACAAGGAAAGGGAGAGAGAAAGATATAGAGAGAAAGAAAGAGAGAGAGAAAAACAAAAAAAGAGAAAAAGAGATAGAGAGAAACAGAGAAAGAGAGAAAGAGAGAAAGAGAGCTTTCGGTAGATGTACCACAGAAATAATATCGAAGGATGTATAATAAAGCTGCGGAATCCCTGCTGAGAGAATACAGGACGCTGTGAGTATGGGCCACGAGCCAATTACGGTCGGCACTTCGTGCAGGCGCGAACGTAATGCGTTGGTGCCTCGTACCTCGATTTATTCGAGATCATCCCTGAGAATATGTCTTAACGCCGCGTTTGCTCGATAGTCGCGGCCGCAGCCGCAGCCGCAGTGATTCTGTACTGAAAGATTACGCGATTAAGGTCGAGAAATCTCGTGAGATTACGTATGAGAGAGAAAAAGAGAGAGAGAGAGAGAGAGAGAGAGAGAGAGAGAGAGAGAGAGAGAGATATTACACGCCGATGTAAAATTTCGATTGATTTCCAATCGTCTTGTTTCTTATCAAATCGAAGAAAAATTTTATCTCATAAAAAGTCATTTTATCAATAAAAAGTCAAATTTTATTAGAGAAATATTTATTTCCGATTTTTTTTTTTCGTTATATGATTCAATCAAATTTATATTGATAATTATATATTAGTATTATGATAATTATTGTTGTTTACTTCATTACTAATTTTTTTTTATATTTGTTTTATTATTATTATTTTATATAATATAATTTATTATCATATTATTATAATTTATATGTAATTATTTTTATATTATTTTATTCTATTATTATTTTATATTATTATATATATTACATATTACATATATGTACATATATATACACACACACACACACACACACATAGCACACGCTTGCGCGCGTAATAGTATTTCATTATATTTTATCATAATATTTATAATATTTTAGCATTATTATTATTAACGTATTATTATAATATCATAAAAATATTATCTTTTATTATTACTTTATTATAGTAACATTGTATTATTTTATTATATCATTATATTCTTTTATTGCGATATTATTATATTATTATTATTATTATTATTATTATTATTATTATTATTATTATTATAACTTCAAGTATCATTATAACTTGAAAAGAAGAAAGAATTTCATATGTAAAAATAAAAATAATTAAAAAATTATTCTTACCATACAGCAACTATGATCGATTATTCTGATTTATTTATATTTATAATCTCATTAAAAGAAGACTAATACAATTTTCGATGTCGTGTTATCCAAATCCGTGTTAGACGACATTAAAAGAGAAATTTATTTAATATTAATAGAAGTTTAATCAGTAGTAATATTATTAATATTACTATTATTCGAACAGACCCAAAATATCTACCTTTACATTTTATTTCCACACACTTTACTGATCCTTCTTATTTCAAACATCAAAGATATAAAAAACGATATTAATCAAATAATTTTATTATATACAAAATAAATATACCTACAACTAATTATATTTATTTTTAAACATAAAATTCAAAGGAAACTGACATAATAATTCAATAATTAATTTCTAATGATTCGTAAAATTTTTAATATTATTTACAATTATTTACAGAAGCTCCCGGAGAACTAGGATGGGTTTTGACATTAGTGATAGTATCCTTAGTCTCAGCAGGCATTGGTGCGGTCGTTATGGTAACACTTCTGCATTGTCGCAGGTAAGTGTTTAAAATTTCTACTACCTATTATAAATCATATCGATAATCTAACAATAAAAAAGAAAAATAAAAAGAATATTAAAAAAAAAAAAACCAAACGAACACATACGATACGAATTTACTCTTTAATCCTAAGAAAAAAGAAGAAGAAAGGAAAAAACCTAAAAAAAGAAAAAAGTAACGAATGCTTGAGATACGAATCTTTAATCCCAAAAGAAAACAAAAATAAAAGAAAAAAAGATCGCATTCGTATCGTGACTTAGCATTTTCTTCGAGCCAATGAAACACTCGAAAGAAAAATAATATCCCACGGAAATCGTAGAACACAGGAAACATACAGAGAAAGAGAAAGAAAGAAAGAGAGAGAGAGAGAGAGAGAGAGAGAGTAAATAGTATTAAAGGAACGATCATTCGGTTCGATAAAAACGAACGCGGCTCTTAGCCGTTCGACTCGAAATCCGGATGTAATGTCTTGCGATCCAATTTCTCGTACGATCGTCTCAAAAACCGCATGGTAAGGAGGAAGCGCAATGGAGGAGAGCTACGCGATACGGATCGACGATTCGACGGATTCACGAGTACGATCGCGGTTTTATTCTCGCAACGAGTAGGTAGTCGGTGTAAGTCGAGAGCGATTCCCTTAAATTACCACCTACCTATCTCTCGAATCCGTTGGAAATCGAAAGAGACGATCGTTTCTCGATTAAGCATCTCTCTCTTTCTCTCTCTATTTCTCTTTTATATCCTTGTTCTTTCTTGGAGCGAGAAAGAGAAGGATTGATTCGAAGTAAAGGAAGATGGAATGTAAACGCGTCTACCGCTAACTAGATCGAGCCAGGTGAGAATCCGCTAAGTGACTGGCAAACGGAAAAGGAAGAACGAATAAAAGAAAAAAAAAATTGAAAAAAAAGAGAGGGAGAGAGAGAACTCGTTCGAAATTCGTTCGATGAGACAACGAATCGGAAACTTTTCAAACGAGTAACAAAAAGAATTTTGGTTGAACATTTAGAAAGTTATTTAATGTAATTGCCGACTATAATCTCGTCTCTTCTCTCTTCTATCTTTTATCGATCATTCTTTCGAAAATCTCTTCTTCTTTCTTCATCATTCGGAGGATAATATGTAGATGAAAACCATCGACGTCAGCGTGACCTGCTGTTTTCGATGGAAACGCTTCATTATCTCGATCGATATATGTATATGTGTATATGTACACACACACATATATATACATATATCTATATATATATATATGTATATATATTTTTTTTTCATTCGTTATTTAGATCTCTTTTATATAATGGAGCAAGAGACCTCCCGAAAAGATTTTACCACGCGTGGAGAACGAAATTGTTTCTTATATTTTGAAGAAGAAAAAAAATATATATTTCTGAACTGAAACAATATCTGAAAACTCGTGAAATTTATCTTAATTTTCTTTTTTATCTGTTTCAGAATAAAAAGTGCAAATGGCAGAGGTGAGTGAAATTTATTGAAATGTTATTTGAATTCTGTTTAAATTCTTGCACGAATTATAATGTTTCTAAAAATGTATATATTTGAAACAGTCCTATACAACACGATATTGTGAGAATATGATTTCGATATAAAATTCTTTTCGGTAAAAAAATTGCAAAATATACATTTACATATAGCTCCTATCTTATAGCATAATATTTTGAAAGAGAGAAAAAGAAAGAGAGAGAGAGAGAGAGAGAGAGAGAGAGAGAGAGAGAGAGAGAGAGGGAGATAATGTTTTTAATATAACACAATAAAGACAAAAATTGATTTACAATTATTTTTGTTAAATTTATCCAAACATTATTTGAGTTCTATTTAAGTTTTCACACGAACCATAATGTTTGAAAAATGTATATATTAGAAACTCTTCTATATCACACGGTACTATGAAAATATGTTTCGATATGACACAATACTCTAAAAGAGAGGTAAAGAAGAGAGAATACGGTTTTAATATAACATAATATAAAAATTTCACGAAATACTCTTCTATAACACATTACTTTGAAAACACAGTTTTAATATAATCTATACTACATTAAACATATTAATTTTATTTTATATAATTTAATACAATTAATAAAATGTATAAACCGTCCAATACACACATGTTATCAAGCATTGTACAAAACAAATGAGATTCATGACGTAATACAATAGTTGGGTACGATTACCAATGTTTTATTATAGCGATGACAAATCTGTGATTTTTGAGTAACTCTATGATCTTAAATGAAATAAAATTTAAATGACTATGAATTTTTGAAAAATTTAACTAGTTTTGTAAATTATTAGATAAAAAAAAAGAAAAATCGTGATTTCAAATCTTTGTCAAACACAAAATTAATTAAATTATCAACAAGATTAATAGAATTTATTATTTATTTATATTTAATTTCTAATAGAATCTTAAAATACATGCACCGATAATATATGCATGTTAGATGTATATATTAAATAATATATAAGTTAATAATATCTCGTTAATTATTAACTTTAAGCCTATACTTGTTTAAGAATTTTTTAAAGATAATTAAATATAATATATAATTAATTAAAAAAAAGTATAATTAATAATAATAAAATGTATGAAATAATCAAATATAATAAAATTAAATATAATAATATAATATGATAAAAATTAATAAAAAAAAAAATTAAAAATGATTAAACCCGATTTAACTGCTTTTATTTCGTAAGGTCTTAAAATATCTAACAAAAAAGAAAACATTCACCTGATCTCTTACTTTATAATATATAATATAATTATAAAGTATTATAAATATTTATTTTAAAATGAATTATTAAAATAAATATTATTATTAAAATATAATATAATAAGCACTGTTAATTTATAATATAAATTCATTTGGATTAAAAAATTGGCTTGAACAAAGTATAAGAAAATTTTCTATTCACGTTTTATATTTAACCGACAAACGTTTGAATATCGTTAATCATTAAACATCATGAGGAGGGGTTAAAAAAAGATCGAGTTTATTATCGAAGGGCAAACCCTACCAATTACACGAGTTATAAAGGGTACAAAAGCGATGGGTTGGCAACGACGTTGGTAGTTCATAATCCACAAAATGATTCCCAATTATCCGAAAGCCTTTACCAAGTTTTTAGCTTCTGCAAGACCCTTATCCTTCACCCTATATATTAATCTTTTCTCCCTTACATCACTTTCATAAATATATAATATATATATATATATATATATATATATATATATATATATATTCCAACCTCCACGATGATTGCTTGAAAGCGGCAAATCTCTTTCATGCAGTGAAGCCTTCCATATCTTTTCGTATCACGTTACATTATAGTTTTTTCTTCTTCTTTCTTTTCTTTTTTACCATTCAACGAAAAACGACCAAGTGAAATATGAAGGGCTTTGAGATACCTCTAACGTTCCTATATCTATATTCTATTTTTAGAGCATTCGACATACCCGTATTGAAACACGATCATATTATCGTGTAGTTGCCAAATGCGTACTGGTGCGGTAATCGAATATTATTTTTGTTTCTTATTGTTAAATATAACAAAATGTTATATGTAATAGTAAATATATAAAATAAATCGGAAAGGGATATATATTAATGACGAATTACTTAAATTATTGTAAAATGTATATCGATTGAATTATTTGTCATTGTTCTTTTTTCTATTTTTTTTTTTATTAGCAAATATAAACAATATTTGATATTCGATAATTGAATGAATTATGATAGATTTCGTGTAACATAAAAAGATATATCTGTAATAATACCATTCTGTAGAGTTTTTTATGTATTCATTTTATAAGAAATTTTATAAAACAATGTAAATATATAAATTTATCAGTTTTTCTACTTTTTATTTTGTAATATCAATCACTATAAATTTAATGGTTCATATAGGTATAGATTAAAAATTTTGTAGATTATATCTTGCTTTATGTATGTTACAAACATTTTTAAAAAATAGTATAGTACAATTGATGTAATTTTTTATCAATTTATTTAGTATACAATAATAATGATTCATTTTCATCATATAAAAAATGTTATTCAATGTTAGATTGTTATCTAATATTATCTTATATTTTATTATTAAATTGTATTCTAAACATTATTTTCTATTATTTGATTATTATTTTTATAAATAAATATTAGTTGATATTGAAGAAAAATTGAAAGAAAATTATTTTTGTTTATTTTGTATCTTCTATAAAGTATATGTAAAATACTTAAAATATATAATACAATGATGTATACATATAATAGTATAATGTAGTATATAAAAATACAATGCAAATTACAAATTCATGAAAATTTTATAGATAAATAAAATAAAATATATAATTTTATTACAATTGTGAGACTTAAACAATTAATTTTAATATAAAGATATTATTTAATAATTAGGATATATTAAATATTATTATCATTTTATTACTTATGAACTATATATTAACATTAGCAAAATTCTTTTAATATTTAAGAAAAATTTACTATTTAAATATTGTTTTTACTTAAATATATCTTTTTATCATCATATAAACATAAATTTTATAATATGCATTAATTTTATTCTATAAAATAATCTTTTTTTACTATTATTGTTATTATTATTATTTTCATGTACAAATTTAATTATTACCTATCCGTTTAATCACACCTTGTTTCTTTTTCACACAATTTTATTAAAATATTGAACATTATAATAACAGATGTCTTAAACAAACTACAATTTCCAATATCATTTATATTGTTTTCTATTCAATTGAAATTACAGATTAAAGTATCATTACAAAGTTCAGTATTATTTACATTACTTTTATATTTTTATTTATATTATTTATTATTTATATTATTTTAGCGAGAATTAAAATTACAATCGAATAGAGAACATAACATCAAAAATCACAAATCGTTCAACAAACATCATCTGAAAGAAATTCCAGCAGAGAAAAAAGATAAATAAATAAATAAAAGCATAAAATAATAATAATAGAAAAAGAGAGTTTTGAAAATACATAGAATTTGTAAAAAAGTGAAAATAAGATAGAGTGAAAAATTGAGAATAAAAAAATAGGCACAGAGGAAAATCAAGGAAATGTTTTTTCTGAAACATTGGTGAGAACGAAACGGTATAGACGGCATCGAGTGTCAGGGCCGATTGGAGTTTAATTAGTTCGCATAATGAAAGCAGTACTCTCTGTTGGTGGGTGATATCACACACAATGGTTTGCTTCGTGCCAACACATAAGGCACGCCGCTTTACGTATCTACTATACTAACTCTACTTGATTCTGTACTCTACTACGAACGAATGAACGAACGAAAGGACGTACGACATAAAGGACAGTGAAACGCGTCTAATTAACTTTCTGATTTAAAATCACCCGCGGCACGATACGATCAGCGTATCTCGAATGAGAGGAAGCTGTTGTAGAAGGATGAGAATGAGGATAAGAAGGAGGAGGAGAAAAAGAAGAAGAAAGGAAGAAAAAAGTAACGGACGAAGGGAACGAAGAAGGATCAAAGAGAAGAAAAGATTGAGTTTGGTTGTATATGTGTTTATACATGTAAATGTGTGTGTGTGTGTATGTGTTTATGTATTAGAAGAGAACCGGTGCCTCGGCCACCGTCGTGCTCGAGCATAGAAGGGGTACAGGGGTCACCCGAATTAATTATCCGACACTCGTTTTACCGAACCACCCTGTAGATACCACCTTCGACTCTTCGCCGATGCACGATTTCGCTCCCTCTCTCTTTCTCTCTCTTTCTCCCTCTCTCTTTCTCTCTCTTTCTCCCTCTCTCTCTCTCTCTCTCTCTCTCTCTCTCTCTCTGTCTCTCTCTCTCTCTGTCTGTCTGTCTCTCTCTCACTGGTAAGTTTCTTTCACACTGTCGGCTTCTCTATAATATTAAATTGTTTCATTTTATATAACTATCGTTATAAGTGAAGAATTTATTATTAAACGGTATTTATTTATGAATCTATTAATATCATATTTAATAAATATGATATTTTCTAATGAGAATTCCTCATTTTACCGTTTATTATTATGCATAACTAATGGCTATAATAAAAAATTAGACAGCAATCATTTTGTAATATATCTGTATACAAATGATGTACATCATAGGTCTAAATATTTTTTTTTTCTTTTATAGAAAGTATATAGGATCTTCCCATAATACGAAAATTTCTAACGTGTCATATGTTAATGCAAGATATTATATTTATTAAAATATAATATATTTATATAATTCAATATATTTAAATTAAATATATTTATTAAAATATAATATTCATATAAAGTATAAAACAATTAAAAATATTATATTTAATAAAATATTATATATATATATATATATATATATATATATATTGTGCATGTATATTATAAATTGATACCATACGTGAAAAATTTGACGTTCCGTTTGAATTGTAATTAAAATTAAACAAACATAAATTCAAATTTTGCTCTAATTTTTTTATAACGTTTCAATTTTTAATTATAATAAGTAAATGTTTTTTTTTTATTGTCATACCAAAATATCTGGGTATATTCTATCAATAAAGTTTTATAAAGAGAGTATATAAGTGTATTTACAACGATTAGATCGTATTATATGAAAATCATGTCAGTTTGACATTTCGTTCAAATTTTCCAATTAAAATTAAAATTCTGTTCTACTCTTCATAAATTGTTCTTTTGATTTAAGATTAAATAATAAAAATAAAAAATTAAATAATTAAAATAATAAAAATAAAATGATATCTATGTATAACAACGATATTAAAAATTCCTCTAAAAATTCACACAAAATTTTTACATATATAAAAGTGTTTTAATTTGACATATTCTAACAAAATTATTTTCCAAAAATATAATAGTATGTTATGCCAGTGCTACGAGTATTATAAATGGACAATTTTCAAATTGTGCTAAAGAACCATATGAACATAAAATACTTAAAATATTTATAATAAGTTTATCAGTACTAGATATATATTTAATTCCATGTCTTATTTTCGTATTATATTCGATATAATTACATACTGAATATTATCGCAAACGATATATTAAATATCTACCAATCGAAAATAAAACAAAACGCAAGAAGATTTAAATAATTGATTGATCAAGCTAACAGAAAACTAGAACATAAAGAAAGTTTAAAAAATAAATCATTCTCGTTCGTAGAAGCGTAAATAATTATCAAGAATGTATTCCATTCGATTCTAAAGGTATATCGTCACGCGATCGCGACACATGGATTCACAAAATAGGATCTAAGATGATTTGGGTACGTATGACGTATTTAGATCGTGAAGTGAACGAAGAGACCGTTTTGCTTCTGATTTGAACTTCGTGTTCCCATCAGAATTTTCTTTAAAAGTCGTGACAAGAAGGCGTAAGTGTGTTACAATTTTAACGCGTCGGCTTTACTCGTGCGAGTATAACGCGTTAGTTAATTAATATTCGAATGATCTAGATCGGTAAATCACTCTCGCGTGGCCGTAGCCTTCGGCTTGTCGCCCTCGTCGTCGTTCATGGCGTGACGTGAACCGACGTCCTGGAAAAGAAACCGATCGGATTACTTCACCTACGATATCGAAGGTGGGAATTATGGCGTAATCGCGGTTAAGGTGGACGTCGACCCGAACGAACCAATACCTTCTTCGACTCGCAGGTATCGTTGTGGAAAAATTAATCGAATTTTTTTCTTTCAATTACTTCATTACTATATCTCATTTTTGAAGTAGATCAAAACCAAACCGACATGTCGTTCTTTCGTTATCATTCTTTTAATTAAATAACATTTCGTTTCTGAGGATAATATAAAATAATGTGATATAAATAGTATCATTAATATTTTATCACTTAATTCATCAAAATATATCTACTATATTTTTGTATATATTACAAGAACTTGATTATTGGTATTTCAAAACACTATGCTTTTTTCTAATTAATGTACAATAAATCGCCTGCAATAAATTGTGGGCGATCTTTCAAACACCTTCGGTATACCAATACGTTGAATACGATGAGCTAATGCGACAAGAATGAATTTTATGAGTTATCAATTGTGATTATATAATATAATATATAAAATGTATATTTAAATATTATATATAAACATTAGGTTATTATTATTAAGATTAGATAGTAAATAGTTCCAGAATAGTTAATATTCTTTATTTAAATTAAAAATATTATTATTTGATACAATTAAACTTCATGTAATAATATAATATAATTCGAAACAATAGTATATATATAGTGTATATCTAATATATATAGTATATATTATATAGTAGAAATTAATTAGACAATTCGCTTGAAATTACAAATAAAATATCCTCGCGTATTACAAAAGTGTCCTATAAAATTTTAATGAAATCATTTTAATTATTTTGTTAGTTCTTAATATAAAAATGTTAATAGTGAGATAATATTAAATAAGCGCTATTCTCGAAAATTTCGAAAGAATCGATATAAAATTTTAACAGCAATTTTCGTAACTGATGAAAATTTCAGAAAAACTATAAACTTTTCTTATATTGAATTTAGCTAATTTGTTAATCGAAAAATATGTATACATATACATAGACACACTAATTAAATATAAATGTGATTAAGAAACATTATAATTCGCGTGAGAACTTCAAACAGAATTGAACATTTTTATTATATTTATTTTATTATATTTTTATTATATTAAATTTTTATTATGTTCAAGATTGGTACCGATTCTTTTCCCAATGATTAATGATTAATTTCCCATGACATTCCATATAATCTTTTATAAAAAAGATTTTTAATATATGAGATTAGCGATACGAGACAAATGGCTAAATTGCTCGAAGCTTGCGATATATCGAAGCTTGGGTGGAAAAGGAAATGAGGGGAATGGGAGAAAAGAGGAAAGGGTGGATGGGGGGAAAGAGGAGAGGGGTGTAAAGAAGGCGCGCGAGGTTCGCTCGCGATAAATTACGCGATTAAGGCTTTCTCGGGTTCTCGGTATAAACGATGTGCACGGCAAATCGAACCGTCCGAATGGAATTTTCACGCGTAATTAGCGCGGATTAATCGGATCGTATAAACTCTACGACCTTGTTTCCCCTCATACTTCCACCCTTCTGTTTTCTCGATATCACGGTCCCACCATATTTTTTTTTATTTACTCAACCTGTTCGCGCCTACGATATCGTGCTTGCTCGATATTCGTTCGGTATAATCAGTCGATTTTTAATTCATAATAATTGATAAATGTTAATTTCGACATCTTCGAATATTGCGAAAAATGTTACATTGGTATTAAAATAACTGTAAAACGTTTTTTTATGACGAATAAAACTTATATGGTAACCCTATCAAAACTATATCAAGAGCCCAATTCTTACAACGTGGCAAATATCTTATTCATATATAATAAAATACATTCTCACTAGTTGTGCTAATATTAATAGTTTAGTGATAGATCAGTGTAATTTAAAAATATATTAATCATAGAATATTATTGAGTGCTTCAAAAAATTAATCCGAAAAAACATTATCGATAGTATTAGATGACAATTTTAGAAATATTCAAAATCTCAAAAGCTTCATCAATATACAATATACATATAGTAGCGCTATTTAGTGCTACATTAATTATAAAATATGTTCAAATACTCCGACAAATCAAAATAAAATAACGTTAACGAAATAATGTAAGATACAAATTCCTAAATTGTTTAAAGTTACAAAAATTTCATTCATATAAAATAAATAGACATTATCTACATCAGTAACTACATAAATGGTTGCTACTATTTAACGTTACACTAATTATAAAAGATTTTCAAATACTCCGACGAATCGAACTAAAAGTCGTTATCAAAACTATATGAAGCGTAAATTCAAAAAACTTGGTAAGTCTAAACAATCTCATCCTTATAAAATAAACACAAACTTGCTATATTAATGCTATTTATTGTTACATTAATTACAAAATACTTTCGAACGTTCGAACGAAACAAATTAAGGTTATGTCATCGAAACAACAAATCTTCAAATATTTTTATTTTCGATTATTTATATCTATGTATATAAAAATGCATACATCAGCTACATTAATGCTACTTACAATCAATGCTGCACTAATTACGAGTAAATACCTTCTAATGATCCAACGAATCAGACTAAGATGTCTGATACTTATCTATATCATATGGCGCCAATTTTCAAAACGTGTAAACTTCTTAAAAAGCTTAGTCGGATACAATACAAACACAAATATATACAATATCCATAAGTAGATTGAAAAAAGAGATGAAATGAAAGCAAAGAGGAGCAAAGGACTCCCAGAAGATTCTATAATTTCATTCGTCCTTTTTTCTCCCTTTTACCATGGCATACTCTTGTGTCTACTTTAGCATAAGGCGGCACTTCTGATCTATGAATTCCAGGATGGAGTCTCTTCTTTTTCCCTACTCGCTTTCTCTCTCCCTCTCCTTATTCCCTCTTTTTCTCTCTCTCTCTTTCTCTCCCTCTATCTTTCTCTGTTATACAACCTTCTTCTTTCGATCTTCTTTCTTCGTATATTTTGAACAACCTCCCCACCTCTTTCCTCTACGATCACCGGTAGGATTCTATGAAGCCCCATGACGGCACGATGACAGGAGCACAATACAAACGTAGAGAAAACAGCCGCTTTTTTTTCATATTCTTGCTTATGTCATAATGCACGTATTCGGGAGCGTTTATATATGTGCATATCGTACATATTTGTATATATGAACTATAGACGTCACTCATATAATATAGGTATCCATAGAAAGTACTGGCACATATTTGTATGTGTGTGTGTGTGTGTGTGTGTTGTGTGTGTATATATAATATATAGATGGCTTGCATGAGCGCGTATAACGTATCAGGATTCCTAGCAAGCTCACCTGGCACTTGATGTGTTTCGTCCTGCTTATTCGTTTCCATTCTCCAGAGAAAAGATCTTAAGAACTCTCTTTCTCTCTCTCTCTCTCTCTCTCTCTCTCTCTCTCTCTCTCTCTCTCTCTCTCTCTCTCTCTTACCAACTTAACGCGGCGAATCTTCGAAAGGAGAACGAAATTCGAGAACGACTTCGCCGAATAGGCATCTATGTACGCACCAACGGATTTTCCGGAAGAACGAACAGAATGAGAAAGAGATCACGTTGTTAACCTTAAGGTTCTTGTTTCAGCGAACTGTTGCGGTGTTGGTGTAGAAGATCCTAACTCTCAGGAAGCTGGCTCAAATGGTGGAGGGGGTGGGAATGGTGGTGGGGTAGCCGTTATACCGGATCGAGCTTCTTTAGAACTTGATAAGCTACCCCCTTATCACGACGTTGCTCCTAGTCCCGGTGAGTCTATCCTTATCATTTCAATCCCAAAACAAATCGATCGTTTGCTTCTCTAACAAGCCACGCGGAATATAATTCTGAGATTTTTAAGTAGTTGAAATATGGTGGAAGTTGATGAGTTAGAAGCATATTTTTAAATATCTTTCATTTATAACAGATCATTTTTATATAGACGATTATCCAAAATTTTTTAAAGAAAGTTAATTAGAAAATATATGGAAATACGGAATTATGTTTACGATGGCACTTATATTATGACTTTACAATGCTGGTTATAAATATCTGTTTTATGCATGCTAAGTGTATTTTTAATTTAATGAAAATTACATTCACATAATTATTTTCTAACATTGAGTTAAAGTGGAGCATCTTTTGATGAAAATGACGATGATCCTCTTATGGAATACAAAAATGTGATTAAAAATAAACTAAAATGTTGCTTTACAATTAACTACATAAGAAAAATATCCTGAATGTAACAGAAAGAAAATAAAATATAAATAAAACTGCAAACAAAAATAAATAATAATAGAAAATCTTCACGTACGTACGAGTAAGATTAATCTTGGGTCTTTTTGAGCTACAAACTGAACGCTTGCCATTGCATCGCTATTGCTATTTAAATATGGCTTCAATGTTTTGCATAAAAAGCAACAATTTTTTAAATGAAACTATTGATTTCTCGACAACATCGGAAGGATTTTTTTTTAGCTAAAACCGCAAGGAATTCTCTATGCAGAATCATCATTGTGCAAAAAAAAGCATTACTTAGCTACATATTTTAATCGAAATGGACTTTTTTAATTCTATTTAACATATTTTTTAAATATTCGTATTTGTCTAAGCTTTTCTTGATTATAGCAATGAATTTGCTCATTTGAACATAACAAGATTTTACACACAGTTTGTATACGGAAATTTCATATTGATAGCTTGAAAATTTTCTGACATTATTTGTTAAAAAAAAAAAAATAAAAAAAAAACATTGAAATTTTACAGAACACTTTTATAAGACATGGAAATACTTCAGAATTTCAAAAAATTTTTTGGAAAAATTATTTTTAATATAGCGTCTATTTTATTGTAAACATTTTTAAAGTTGAAAATTAAATTTTTAAGTTGAAAATGGCCCCATCAAAACTTTCCGCATAATTTTACATATTTTATATAAAATTTTGAAATAAATTGATTAATTATTTTCAAAATGATTTCTATTTTATTATAAATATATTAATATTTAAATATGATGTATAAAAATTAGCAATCGTATCTAATATAACAATAGAATTCTCTGACAGCACAGCAATATTTCGTCTGTTCATCGATACCGATAATATTAAAGCATAATCATTCGATCGAATGGCCTACAATTCTAAAATTAAAAATTCAATTTTTAAACAAAACGACTTGCTATGAGTCGGAAATATTTTAGAATATCTTCGAGACCATCACTTCTTTACTTCAATATTTTCAACCTTACCTCAAAATCTTAGAAATATATTAAATTTATATTGAGAATTATATTAAGAATTACTTATAAATCCTGAATGTTTTTAAATAAATAAATTAGCTTTAAAGTTCGATTTAAATCTTTCATATGTGAAAACACGTTTTGTTACCTTCAATTGTAAAGTAGATGTAAATTTGTTGTTTTAAACAAAAAAAAAGATATCTATTATTCCAAAATAAAATGGCGGAGTATCAATCTTCGGAAGAATATATACGTCGTTGCAAGTTATTTCATTTTTAATCGAAATTTAACGCAACAATCGCAATAACAAAAAAATTGTGATATTTATAAAGATTTGATGTTTAATAAAAAGTTATTTTAGTTAAATTGGTTCAGAGAATTTGTCAAAGATGATTTTGACTTATCTGATAATATTCGAATAATCAGTTCGCTATATTGATACTTTAAAATCATTGATAGAATCAGATTTAATTAACAATCCAAGAAATAGCTAATATATTTGGGCCCATATGATCGACAATACAAACATACCTTTATGAAATTAGAAAAGTATCTAGACAAATCATTTGATTTCCGCATTAATAGAATACAGAAAAAAATCAGTGACGAATAATTACACATCGTTATTAACTAGTCAACAAAATCATCTATTTCTTAATAAAATTCTCACCGGTAATAAAAAATGGGTCCTATACAGTAACTTAAAACACTCCAATGAATGTTTTTTTCCGAACCAACCAACTATACAGGTTCTGCATTCTAAATTTAATCTTTTTGATTTGCAAATCAAATTCACCTTTTTGCAACTCAAATTCATCCCTTTTTAAAATCAAATTCAACCTTTTGCAAATCAAATGCACTCTTTTGCAAACCACAATTAAATTCAACCGTTTGCAAATCAAATTCACTGTTTTGCAAATCAATGTTTTTCTATGAAATTCATCAGATTATCGTCTTTTGATTTTTGAAATAAAAGGTGACGAAAAAATATTTGTAAATAATGCACTCAAAAATAAAATTTCAAATCATAGCTTATCGAACTTATTCGTATAACAATTAAAGATCTAGTGAATTAAAGATCTATATGAGTTTATATTTTGTTCCAAGCTCAAATCACATATTTAGAGAAAATTATTGTTTCTCGTAAGTTGTAAAAATTACAGACAAATTAAATATCGATATAATAGAGACCTACCTAAATTGAGTTAAAAATAGAATTTCTTTAAGTTTATTTTATTACACATGAGAAAGATCTAAAATGATACATACATTATAAATTCTGTATGTAATGAATTGGTAATTATCATTAATTAAATATCTTATAGACATCTTTCTACTACATACAATAAAATTTTTAATTTCTTAAAAATATATTTACATTTGATTTTATTTTAATTAGAAAAATTGAAGAGAACAATTCTGTGAAATAAAATTGATTTGCTAAAAGTAAAATTTAATTTGCAAGAAGTTGAAATTTAGGAAACAAAACCTACATCCACACTTAAATCGTGTTTGTATTGTACGTTTAATGGAATTGCATTGGCATAATTTATTTTGAATTATTAAAATCGGGTGAAATAATTACCGTTGACGTTCATTGCCACGGTTATACAGAACGGTTATACAAGGAATCGTTGAAGAAACGGTAACATGATAGTACCACATTCCTTGTAGCAAAAACAACTCAAGAAAAAGGAAAGCAGCTTGAAGTGGATAGTTTTACCGTACAGACCATATTAATTTGATACTCACGCCATCGGATTATCGTTTGTTTATATCTATCAAAAGATCTTCTCAAAAATAAATAGTTTTGAAAATGTCAGCGATGTTTAAATTTACTTCAACAATTCATCATTTTTATAAGTCAGTACATTTTTATAAGAGAGAAATAGAATATTTATGAAGAATATGGCAAAAAGTCGTGGATAATAATGGCGATTATGCTATTCATTAGAAAATAATAAAAAAAAGGTGTATAAAATGGTGTATATAAAAAGACATTTTTATGATTTCTTTTCGCACACATTTTTTTTTGTAATTTATTTTATTAATAAAAAATCATTAAATATATCTGCTAATGTATACTTCGAGGATTATTTTCTAAATAATTAAAACAATTTATTTTCTTGAAATTATCGATGCCAAATCAAACAAAGTAGTTCTGCAATATCTCCTGTTTACTATCAACAATGAAAAAAAAAGAAACTAAATAACCTTAAATTACAAAAAGAAATTAGTCCTTCGAGATCGATTTTGAATACTTTCATTTAAATAAATAACGAAACAATATATAATAAAGTAATGCGAATGATTGAATTTGACATACGATTTCCGATTAAAATGTCTTAATGAATACAATAAACCTATGGCTCTTAAAAAAATCCATATGACAAAGACTATACAAAGATATGAGAAATAAGCGTTTCAAACATTTCTCAAATCGCTTCAGTAATTTTCAATATCTTTGAATATATAGTTTTGAGAAAACAATATTTTAAAGTTTACATGTAACATGGAACTCGGTAGAATATATTTTAGGCTATAACTTCGTCAATTTTCGAAATTTTTTAATAAAATTTTCGGAAAATATTTAAAAAATGTAATAGTATCGAATAGAAATATGACAAAAAATTTTCCAGAAAATTTTTCCCCCTAATAAAGAATATTCATATCTGTTGATAAATTTTGTTTCTTTTTTAACGAAATGTAATAATTTTTTGTCAGGACACAACGTTTGGTCGTGGCTCGGTTCAAGACGAGGAGGTGGTACAACGGGTGTCGTCACCACGCCCTTGTCTCTTCCTCAACATAGGAGAGCAATGAACTTACCGGTTGAGAATCATTATACCCATATGCAAACGGACGAGGCACTATACGCCGAACTTGACTCTCAGGCGGCGAGCTACGCGAGCGATCTTCAGTTGCAAATGAGAGGAAGTTCGACGTACGGCACAACTTCCGCCGGTCAAGACGACGAGTATCACGAACTGGACGCGGCGAGATTGCATCGCCATTATGGAGCTGGAAACGGAGATGAAACTTTGCAAAGGGAGACCCTTCGAACACGACACAGCAAAAGGTAATCGTATTTTCTTATTAAATTGATTCAAAACTTTTTATTGAATGAATTTCTTTATGATGAACAATTCCGATTTTACAATTTCTTTTTTCTTCCTTTTAATTTTATTACCAAGGCGCTCGATTGATAATTAACTTTTTATGATCGAAATAAAAAAAAAAAAAAGAAATTCCTTGATAATTCCATCCGAAGCTAATAAATGATAAAATTTTATATTCAAGTTGAATTGGAAATAATTTAATGTTAATGTCAATGTCTTCTTAAATTAATTAAATTAAATCGATCGTGTATTATTTGTTGTAAGATAAACATTACATCTGTAATAATACATTCTACAATGTATATTTGAATATATATTATATACAAAATTTTTGTAAATTAATTGATCAATCTTTTCTATTTTTTATTTTGTGAAATTAATTGTTTTGGCTATTGAACATCTCATTACTAAATACCGTTATAAGTAAAGACTTTATTATAATATAATGTATATATATATATATATATATATATATATATATTGAGGTATATATTAAATTTTTTGTTTGGTCTTTTACTAGTAAATATTTTTTTATAATTTCGATTAATCTTTCGATTTTTTGTTTTTTTCACGATAATGCAAATATCTAATCAACCAAATGCAGAGTATAAATGCGCCCAATAAAACAGCATTAGATGATTGACTGAATTCATAACAATACCGCATCTATTATCATCAATGCAAGACTTGAAAAGTGCTGAAAATATCATCACAAAACATCATCAAAACATATAATAGTGATACCAACAATTGTTTTCTAATACTTTATCTGTCAATGACAAAAATATCATTTTTTCTAAAAATGAAAGTCATAGTGTACCGAAAATTGTATACACGACAGGAAACGTGTTTAAGAAATTGATTCACATATAAGTAATAAAACATTGTAAATAAATTCTTGACTTATAACAGTATTAATTAACATAATTAATACAACATAATTAATTAAATTATTATTGATTAAGTCAATTTAAGAGCTATATCGAAAACAAAAATAAATTAAATTTGAATATAAATATTTAACAGGCTACAAGAACCCGATTATGAGATGTACGAAAACGGACCACCAACACCGGTACCATCGAATCAATTACAACACCATCATCACCATCACCATCATCACAACAATCATCATCACCACCATCAAGATCTAAGAATGGCCAATAGGAATGGCGAACGACCGTCGTATCAAAACACAGCATACACCGGAAGTGACGCTGAACCGGATGGACCAACATTGAGTAGCGCTCCGAGTAGTGCCTATTACAGTGATCTAAGCTCGAATTCGACGAATCAACAGATGTCCTCGACTGTCACGTCATCGGCACCTACAACAACCCAAACGAATCTTCATCTTAATCCGCAAAACTTGGAAACGCCGCAGTATAGATTGGCGGCGATAAACGAGAGTACGGTGCCCTCGGATTACATTTAAAAAAATAATAATAAAAAGGAATAAAAACGAAAAATATATAAGACAAGAAAAAGAGAAGAAAAAAAGAAAGTTCTTGAAAAATTACAAAGTGTTTTCGACCGACGAATGTATTATAATGTCGCAGCATATAGTAACTCTTACTATCTAGTGATTTCGTTTTTAATGAAAATAACTTTCGTACGAGCTATCACGAAACCCAGGAAATCTTTTCGCGTTCATCGAAATTTGCAATATGATATATGTACATGTATGTATTTTCGTATTTCGATCGATCCTCCACGTCTCTTCAACTTATGACATAAAGTTGATTTTTTTTTTTTTTTTTTTATTAATCAAGGAAGAGAGATATGGACTTTTGTGAAGCGCATCGCCTAAGATAGGAAAAAGAAAAAAACACACAGACAAAGAGAGAAGGGGGTGAGAAATCGGTTCCGGTTATAATCGATTACCTCCGCAATGTTCATTTTTGATTCTAATCGTATTTTATATCGCATTAAGGACAATAAAGTTCTATGTCTCGGCCTATCGTTTCGAGATCGCGTCACTGATTGATTTGATGCGGTTCGTGTGTTTCTCGCCTAAGAGGCCTAAGAGAAGATTAAATTACTATCGAAATAAAAAGAAGATAAAGGTCTTTATCGATATCCACACGGCCGCATGGTACTCGATGATTCGAAAACAATTCGGACAAGATTAAGAAAAAAAATATATAGAAAGTAAAACATTCTTTACGGGGAAACGAAAGAACAAATTTTCCTTTTTTTCTTTTTTTTCCCCTCAAGAGTAATCTCTTCCTCAATAATTCTAAATCTTTCACACCGATCAATTTAAACATAACGAATCGTTCGAAGAATGGTTCAAAAGTTTCGAACGATAGTATTTTCGATCGAGCGGAACGTTTCGTTATACAAAAAAGAAAAAAAGAAGAAAAAGAAACGAGGATATTGCACGCGATATCTTTACGTTGATTCTTTTAACGAAATTCAAAAAGAACGAAGAGAAATCATACAAAAATGTTAAAATCAGGAAAAAGAACTCGGGTGAAAATGAAATATGGGTGAGAATGAAAAAGAAAAAAAACACACACACACCAAGAACGAAGAAAAAGAAAAAAGAATATATAAAAGGGAAAAAAAACGAGAATTTCAAAACTCGAACAATGCGGAGGATGGGGCATACAAAACGAACGGAATGAAGTCGTCGTTGCGAAGAACAGGTATTTCGTAATTTGACGTTCGGGGAAGCTTCCAGTGAATGCCCTTAGGCTACGTCCGCATCGCTTTTACGTTTAAACGGGCCGACACACGCAGACTCCCTCCTCAATCGCGTATCTACACATACATATACATACATGTGTATGTATTCCTATCTATATAATACAACTATATATACACCTTCGTGTCAGCCCTTTATCCGTACGCAAATGATGTCTCGTTTTCGCTTGTACGTCTATACATATATTCTACGTATATACAAACACATGCATACATATGTGGTACGTGTATACCTATATACACGTACATAGATCCATCTTGCCAAATTGCGTCGTCAAATTGCGAAATTGCATACTTCCACGAAAGTGCAAATAACTTCTTTGCGGGCGAGTTTAACATTAGCATGTTGTACTTTCTTTGAACTTCCTTCGTCATGAAGAAAGATAGAAAGAAAGCAAGAGGGAAGAAGAAGAATTATCTACTTTTCGTTCGTCAACACGATCGCGATAAAGATAAACGAACGAAAGACGCCGAACGTTCAAACTAAACTCTAAAGTACCAACAAGATCATGTTAACCGATTAGATCGTCGATCTTTTAAATCGAGCTACCTTTGAGAAACGTGCGATAGCGATTCGATCGTTTGTCTTCAACTCGTTCGATCGACTAGTGGACTAATTAATTTTACCACGGCCGGATTCGACGAAGAGTCGTTTAATCGTCGCCTTCTTCCCTCCCTCCTCTAGACTCATTTCCGTTCACGTTAATTACGCGCTCCGGTAGATCCGATTGTTTTCGTTCGACACGCGACGCTGCCGCAAGAAGAAATTGTCGATTTGCCTTGGTTTTCGCCTCTTTCTCTTCGACCGATACACATTGCTGCGAGAATGAAAGAGAAAGAGAGAAAGAGAGAAAAAAAGAACTTTTCTACTCTTTGCGGTAGGTACGAGAGTGAGTAACAGAGTGAGAAAGAGAGAGAGAGAGAGAGAGAGAGAGAGAGAGAGAGAGAGAGAAAGATTTGTTACCGGATATACTGGATACTATACACGTTCATTATCGTTATTAGTGGTAATGAGAACGTCGATTTACGAGAGGAAATATGTTTCGTAACTATAATTTATTTCTCGTAGCTTATAGGATGCTTTTATTGCCATAAAATTTTCTCTCGATATTTCTTATTAAATCGTATCAAATTAACGTGATTTCAATTGACGTAGGTAGGTACGAATGATTTTTCCGATTATATTTGCATTTAGTAAAGTTATTATTTTTCGACGAAATTGTATTGTAATTTTATTTATATCGTGTATCGTCGTATTCGCCGTATCGTTATTATTTCATCGATATGAAATAACTCGAGGAATAATAACGAATGATTTGAAATGGTATTATATGTAATATTAACGATGTAACCGAATGAAAATGTATTTTTGTGTATTTGTGAATAGTTAAATTTCAAAGGGTGCGAGAGTATCTCGACACGTCCCTGTGAACGGGGTCGTGCGTTAAAAGTCAAAAGGAGTTTCTCACACGTATACCAAGATCAGGTAGACATGTGTGCGAAGAAAGATACGCTACACAAGAGGATGCAACAATGCGATACCTTGAGGGCACGCAATAATTAATTGCGCCCTTGCGGTCACAATGGCGGGCGTGCGGGTAGAAAAAGATGAGAGTAGTAATAGTAGTAATGTAGTAGTGTAGTAATGTAGTAGTAGTAGCGTAGTAGTAGTATAGTAGTAGTGTAATAAGAAGAGGAGGAGGAGAAGGGCGTAAGAGAGAAAGAGAAAAAGAAAGTCGGTGCCTCGTCGCATTATTTTACGGAAAAAAGAAAAAAAAAAAAATTCAACGAAGTCGCGCCCTGAAGGCCGCGCCATCTTAACGTCGGCATTAACTTTAAGCGTTATCGTGGCCGTGTTATACGCGAACGGGAACGTATTATGGAATTCGCTTGCGACCGTGCTTAATTAAGGTCCACCTAACAGTGAAAGAAAGAAAGAGAGAGAACAGAGAAAAAAAAGAGAAAGAAAGAGACAAAGACACGGAATACCTTCCGCGTTTGGTTAAACTCGCGCGGAATACCATCGCACCGACTTTTATTTTACCATTTCCTTTCGGATAATTTTGCAATCGAACGAATAGCATGAAAATAAACGACAAATTCTCTCTCTTTCTCTCTCTCTCTCTCTCTCTCTCTCTCTCTCTCTCTCTCTCTCTCTCTTTCTAAAAGTACAAAATCAATCGCAAACGATTTGTGCTATTCATTCGTTTCGTTGTCTTCGAAACTACAACAATTTCAATTAGGGATCAGAATAAGAGTATAGAAAGGCGAGAGAGAAGAGGATCGAATCGATCGATCGTAGGAATTGTAAAGTAATCGTTAAACCAACGAAAATTCGACGAAATTTTTTTCGGATTCACGCGTGCGAGACTTTAAACGTGTTCTGTTAATAATAATAGCCACGTAAACGTCGGTGAAACGTCCACGAATGATCGTAACCGAGGACGGCCCTGTAACCGCCCTTCTCTTCGGCTCTACCTCGGCCCTCGATCTCCTCCTCCTCGTCCTACGACATGTGCGCGCGCGCCCTTTCGTGCTGCGGGATATATAAATTATACATGTAAATATACGGGCGGCCTCAGAGCCCGTCGTGGAGATCGAATCGTGAGATATCGCGAGACGCGCTCGTGTGTGCCCGGCCACGCACACACCATTATCATCATCCCCCTACCCCTTCACCTTCTCTTCTTCCTCCTCTTCCTCTTCTTCCTCTTCTCTTCTCTTTCTTCTCCTCTTCAGCACCTTACGCATTACCCAACACGCACGATATATGCTGGACGCACCTATAGCAAATACCTTTGTCGTTCTCGCTAATACCACCCCCTTTCCCCTTCGTCCCTTCTCTTTTCTTAAAACCTCACCCCACCCCCGCCGAACTCTCTCTCTCTCTCTCTCTCTCTCTCTCTCTCTCTTTCTCTTTCTCTCTCTCTCTCTCTTCCAACCACACCAAATCGCCCTTATAATCCTTTCGCGCATACCGACTCTTTCTCTACGATCTGCATTTTTCGGATCGTTAACGTAATCCTCGAAGCCGCGATTCGATTCGACTCGAGATAATTCACCAAATAGGTATGCGTCCGAAAGCTGTTTGCTTTTATCCAATCGTCTATTTATCTCTTTCCTCTTTTTTTTTCTTTTCTTTTTGCTTTCTTTTTTCTTTCTGTTCTTCCTTTTTTTCATTCTTCCCTTTGTCTTTTTCTTTTTCTTTTTTTTTCTTATTCCGAGCTCTTCTTTTTCATTTTTCTTACGACGATATTTCCGATTGCGACCTTCCAACGGACTTTTAAATCCTTTTTCGTATTTCATTCTCGATTTTCGAGATACCTCGATCGATCTTTCGTGATAACAGAGAATCGTTTATATTTCTTCTTTAAGTAATTATGTAGAGTCGTTGAAATCAATATTTTTAGCAACTTTCTTTTTATAAATATATGTAAACGTATATATCGGTCTTAATTCATGATATTTATGAAAATAATTTTAGACATTTTAACTTTCATAAGCGTTCGATGCCGTTTAAGTTTTGTAGCATTTGTCTTTTATTGCATCGATCTTAGTTTATGAGATATTTATGAAAATAATTTTTGGATATTTTAATTTCAATTTCGAATGAATAGATTAATTTCGAAATTTTGTGGCATTTTATTACATTACGTTTGGATTCAACGGATATGATTATATTATATTCTCACAAAGAGATGAAAAAGAAACGCGATTTGGTTTATCTTCAATTGGTAAAAAATGTACAAAATAATGATCTATCATTATTGAAAAATTATTGAATTGCGTTTAATTTTTACTTAACGTTTATTACTTCAGTTAATTATTAGCCTATCGCAATATTGAATTGACCCAGATCAATTCTAATCAAGTTCAAATTTAACATAAACTAATTGAAATTAAACCGATATTAATTTAATCGTGATTTTAATTCTACGTTACTATTTTGACTTAAATATGAATTTAGTCTGAATTGCGTTTGATTAAAATAAAAAAAAATATTTTCATGAATATTTCGAAAACTAAAGCCGAATTATACGATTATATTTATCGAGAAAAGATTGTTTAAAATCGTGAACCCGAAAACATACTGAAAAATTATCAGGATCGATGAGGTAAACGTATTTCTATATAATTATTCATTTTTTTATAAATAGATGTTTATAGATAGATATATTTGTTGTATAATTCTTTAATATGTGTGTATGTATGTGTATAGATAGAAATAAAAAAATAAATGTCGCGTCGTAATCATGCGTATCGTACATCAATCTATTATTTTTTGACTTCGAATTCGTTATTGATATCGTTCAAATTTCAAAAGATGTTACGTAAAAACTATTTAAAAATTAAAATACAAATTGAATTAGTCGTTATGAAAATGAAAGCTAATCTCAACGGTGCTGTATCAATTTTCGAATTCTTTTATTAAAAGTCTGTTAGAACAAAATATGAGAGAGAAAGAGATACAACACGCTCGTCATTTATCTCTCTCTCTCTCTCTCTCTCTCTCTCTCTCTCTCTCTCTCTCTCTCTCTCTATTTCTTATTATCTACGACTTTATAATAAAAGACAAAATTCCAATATGATTATAAGTAACTCGTAATACGATTACTCGAGTCAATGAGCTTTTCTCGACGCGGAATGACGCAAAATTCAAATTAATAGAAAGTTTATGAATTTGTTGTAAGCGACACCAATCATTCTAATTGAGATGTAAATATTATTATTTTTAATAATAATTGTACAGAGATATTTTCTGTAACGTTTGAATATTGTAAATAAGTTATGCGTGTGTATGAAGAGAATCTGCATAGAGAGAATCGTATTGATCATGATTATGAATGCGAATGAATTTCGCTCCTTATGGAAAAGTCAATTATCATGTTGATGTAACACATCGTGCTTTTATGTATAAAAAAAAAAAGAAAAAAGCAAAAAAATATAATTAAAAAAAAAGAAAAGGAAATATGAAAAGAAATATGTACAACCATTAAAGCATTATTTTTCTCTCAAATCTGATAAACGATTATTATCGATAGAGAACATATCGATATATTGATTCCCGTATTGATGTTACCTTCTGATTGTATTTTGACTTATCCAAGTATTAACACTTCAAACCTGTAACCGAATTACTGGAATTGTCAATATATAAATATCACTTCTCCGAATATGTTAACAATAATATGGAAATAAATGTGATTACAATGATAAAACATATTTCTATGTAATATTTTTTATTTCTAATATTTCAAATTAGTTTTTTGGTTTTTTTTATATTAGTTCTCTTTTTCTTTTGAATATGTCGATAAGGTAGAATTTATCGATCGGTCATAGAGCAACATCTACATCAGTACAATGCAGTACAACGCAGATATCGAAAACAGCGACATCTCTGTTACCTTCTAAGCAATAAAATGCAGACCATGTTGATCCAAACGTAACGGCATACTAACGCAAGGTTTTGCCATATGTAAGAAGAAAAGAAGAAGAAAAGAGGTGGTCCTGGTTGATTCAGCTTCTGATTGAGTTACGATTTAATTAGGCCGCATGACCAATCAGTAATTAAGATATCCGCTAATCAACTTGGCCGACTCTTCACTGATCTACCTTCTTCTCTCATTGCTAATCTTTTTTTTTTTGCTTTTTCATTAAATTCCAATTACATTATATCTGTATGTATGTACAGGGTGATTCGCTAAAACAGGTTACTTAAATATTACGTTTATGTGTGACAATATGAAAAATATTTGCAATATAAATAATTTCAAACAACGAATCAAATGAAAAAAAAATTTGTTTTTCTTATAAATATAATTTTTTAACAATTTTTTTTAAGATCGTCCATATTTTTTTCACATATATCCACACATTTTTTTCTGTTATATATTATAACTAGCATTAATTATGCGTTCGATCATGTATAATAGTACGACTTTGAAATGGCCTCGGACTCTACAATTTTTTAATTAGCATAAAATTTACTCTCAACGAGATATCAAATTTCAAAGACTGATCATTAATTTAAAATCGTTAATAAACACATTTTTTATCGCTCTGTGGATATTCAAGGATTTATTAGTTAGATCTTTCAATATGATTGATTTTAATCTTGATCTTACATTCTATTTAGATTAAAAAGTTATGGTAATATTGAAAGATAAAATTTATAAAGAACAATTCGCAATTCCAAAAAATATGATGAAACGAATAATTAATGTTTGTGTTGATATTAAACCTGAAACTATCGAAAGATCTTTACAGTCGGTCATTATTTACCTTATGAAATGTGTCACATCAGAAGGACATCATATTAAACATTTATTATAATAATAAATATGTTTATTTACAATTGCAAATTGACGATAGATCTTTTGTTATCGTTGAAATCTTATATCTTGCTAAAAGTAAAAGCATATTGATTTAAAAATTTTTTAATCCAAGATTATTGCAAGGTCATACTAATGTATATGGATGAACGCATCGTTAATTTTTTTTAAATTTGCTGTAACAAACAACGGAAAAAAATGTGTGTATATATAAAAACAGAATATGCGTAACCTTGAAAAAAATCATTAAAAAAATAATATTTATAAGAAAAAAAATTTTCTTTCATTTGATTCTTTTGAAATTATATAAATCATGTAAAAAATATTTTTCGCGTTATTATAAATAAAGCAAATATTTAGGTGATTTGGCTTAAGTGAAACCCCATGTATTATGTCTAAGGTTGAACGACTACTTTTTTTTGTGTATTCATTTCGATACATAAAATTTATATGTACACACGTATACATATATATATATATATATATATATATATATATGTATATGAAAATTAATGAATTGATAATAATATATACATATGCTGTAATAGCTTCATTTAATTTTCGTTCATATTAGCACTCATAAATAATATTTACTTACATATATTTGTTAAGACAACTATCGTTTCGTCATAATATATATTATATATATTCGTTATAATATATATACTATAATATAGTATATTTGTATATAAATATTCACTACCTATAATATAGTATATTTTGTATATAAATATAATAATCATTTGAAAACGCAGTAAAATAAAACTTTTAGCACGATATTGTTAACACATAGTAGGGATTTAACAGAAATATGAAAAATAAAGAGTTAATAAAAGAACTTTCAATATTTTTTACTTAAAAAACATAATATTTAAACTTCAAACTAATAAAATTATTAAAAAAAAGAGACTATTATTTATAGTTATGAAAAAAAACAGAAAGTAATAATTCTATAATAATTTCTCAATTAAATTAGATTACAAAATTATTTTCACATATCGTAAAACTTAATAATTTTATTGCGATTAATATTTTGTAGAAAATCTTTTTCATTTTATTAGATTTATAAGTTTTTGTAAGATTTCGAAGATACTGATCCTATTAATTTTTTTAAATAATCTTCCTGAACTCTTTACCATTCTTTTATCAGTTCATTTTGCAGAATTGTTTTGTTAGTAATGGAATATATTTTTATTTTGTTGTTAAGAATATCCGACACCATTTCGATTGGATTTAAACCGACAGTTGAAGTAATGTATTTATAATTCTTGGATAATTCTAAAACTTATTTTTTCTTGAACGATTTTTAATTTGTATTTGGAACTGTTATCTTAGCAAAATTGATGTCTTTAAAATGTTTATATTTTTTTGCGCTCTCTTTTAAATTATTTTTCAAACTGTTTAAATATTTCATTGTATTCATAATTTTAATAATAAATTCTAATTTTACTGTACCATAATAAGTAATATAACTTCTTTGTTAATACGTGTTTTCACAGACATTATAAGCGTCATGATGTTTGTAGAGACATATGTTCATTCACCTGCGACGTAATTGGTCCCAGGAATTATACGTTATTCGATCAACGAACCCTCGAACGGAAATTAATTAAAACGAGATCTAGTTTTTGTATACTGCGGAGTGCAGTTGATTGACTGAATGATGTTAGGAGAAGTATTATAAAATAACGATATATTCTTACGATTATTATGATACATTGAATATACTATGATATAATAGAGCTTTAAGTTGTGCTTTGGTAGAAAGTTTTTGCTTGCACTTTGAGATTACTTATTTTGTGATTAACTATCCGGCAAGATGGTTAGAACAATTTAGAAAAAAGAGAAAGAGGGCTTAAAAGGAACTTCTGAGTAAAAGGAAAGGAAAAGGAAGAATTGATTTCTTATTGGTTGTAGACATATTCGGATAATTGCTTTAGAATGTTCAAAAATATAATAATTTAAATAATTAATCTTTTTATTTTAAAAGTAGATTCTAGATAACCATATGTTCTAGATAACCATAGTCTACGAATCTACTTCTTATGTTTGCTGTCTAGTTTTATATATTCTAAAAAAATACGAAATTAATTAGAAATATCTAAAATTCATGAACGAGCAATATGTTTTTTATTCTTAGCATGTTCTCACGGTAAAATAATTTGCATAGTGATATATGGCTCTTGAGAAAAAATTTAAGAATATGAGTGAAAGTCGACATCCACATCATAACATTGCCGCCATTATGTTTAATTTTTAAACAAAGATTCTTAGGTTTCATTTCTTCGTTTGGCTTTTTTCGTAATACTTTTCGGTGATCATCTAATTTCAAAATATTGAATTCTCTTTTATCGTAAAATATTACGTTTATTAAAAATTTAATAGTTTGAGAAATATACTTTTCGGTGAATTTTACACATTTTTTTTCGATAAATCATGGGAGTAACATATGGTTTCTTCATTATATGAATTTTTTCGTGACACTCTTCGGACTGTTCAGACATTCAAAACAGTTTAATCAAAAAAATTTGAAAGAAGAACATTAATTTTCGCTGCATTTATTTTCGAATCTTCTTTAACTTTTCGAACGACTAATCATTCTTCGCGTCAATTTAACGACCTCTTTCTCTCCTGACTAGTTTTATTATCTATTTTGTCTTCATTTTCAAATCTTTTGATAATATTTCTTATAATCGTAAAACTTTTATTTACATTTCGGATCTCTCTATATGATTTTTTATTTTTTTAACGAGTAATAACTAAATCTCTAAAGTGGTTTCTTTCATGATGATGTGTACAGTGCTAACTTAAAATCTAAAATAGAATGTTATAGAAAAGAAAAAATCACCAATAGTCAAAAATCTGCAAACACAATCATATTAATTATTATCCTTTATTTGTTTCAGAAAATGACTGTTAAAAAATTTGACCCTTATTACAAGACACGTTCTTGTTCTTCAAAAATCTTGTTCTTAAAAAGCAAAAAGAAATGAAAAATGGATAAACAAATATGACTTGTAAAAAAAAGGAAATATCAAGAAGATATGTTGTTAATGGTATTCTATATGAAAAAAAGGTTAACTTTATATACAGTGTCATCAATACAAAACGATAAAGATCATGAAAATAGTGATATTAGTTCGGTAAAAAGTCTATTTTATTAGAGTCTTTACCGAAGAGTAAATCTATTTTATTCGTGGATAATACTGGTTTTGTAAGAGCCTTCATTAAAGCTCTTCATTACCTTTCGTTCGAAGCGTGAGTGATTTCAGCGATGGATAAAATACGAACTACGAATACGAGTGAGAAACGTTATCCCCACCATACGTCTATCGCATCGATATAAGCTTGTTTAATTATTTATCTCCCACGCGTACTTAATAATTATTTTCGTATAGGTTAATAAATAGTTTATTAGATTGTGAATTCATATTTTTCAGTCTCTCATGTGTATATCTTTTTTAATAATATCCTTGTATCTTACAGTGATCCATACTAGATACAACGCATTTGTTTCACGAAAATAATAAAAATAATTGTCACATGTAAGAATTAAAAATAATTACTGAATACTTATATATTATATTATTTTAATACAAATGAAAATATGAGTTTATTTCCACACTACTTATAAGGTAGAATTCTCTTTTTTTTACCCTTGTATGACTAGTTCACTTTATATTATTTTAATTACTACTATTGATAATAATAATAACAATATACTTCTAATAATATACTTATATTAGTAATAAATATATTTATAGTAATTAATGTACTTATATTAGTAATAAAAATGTATTTATATTTATTAAACATTATGAAAACAAATATAGTACGATCCTAAGGTAGTCAGACCAAGAAACACTAAACGAACGAAAACAAATGTTTCGTTTCTTTCATCATAGGTCATTTGTATAGGATCGATATATATATCGATGTATAGTTATGAAGGACACGATTTGTTGATAGATCATGCGATAAACCGTGTTATAAAATGACCCATTTTTCCTTGTTTTGTTATTATAAATTACCATTATCATCTGTATCATGATATACATACTATAAGTATATTCTTCTATTTCTTTTTTTTATTACCGTACTTATTACTATTATATATTATTATTATAATAATAGTAGTAGTAATAATATGAAGTGAAATATAGAAGAAAGTATAACAAAATAGCGCTCGAAAAAAAATCTTGTAGACAATATGAAAACGAACTCATTTTAATCTTTATTAAAAATAATATCTATATTAACTAATTATTAATTTTGAAAAAATAATCGACAAATGTGTATACTTTCTATGCATTTGTCATCATATAAAATTGTATATTGTTGCTATATTCTATCTAGCATAAATCACAGCGAAATTTATGTCAGCTATCAGTGGAGAAAATAAATATGAGATTGGATAGTTACTTTACTAAGTTATCAAATAAGGAAAAAAAGAATAAATCAGTTCATTATTTTCATTTACATTAATACAATAAAAAAAAAGCATCAAAATCACTTAAGTCTCGAATCTACGATTTTTAAATTATGAATCTAGATGCTTACCAATATGCTATATATAGCTTATATACTATCTATCGTTTTAGTCTACAAAATAAAAAAGGAACTACAAATTTTTCTAAAATTTAACAATATTTAAAAAATTTCGATCTATTGACCTGAACGGTTGGCCACATATTTCCTTATTTTTGCCGTAGAATCGTCTATCCAAAGCTTATTAAAAAAAACGAATGAGTTACCGTAGTTTCTTGGTGCCAGCATCGTGAAACGCATTTCTTCGCGTTTGGAGATGTTCAGAAAATCTGAACACACAGAAATAAACAGCAATCGCTATTTCATGGATAAAAATACTCTATTCAAGCGTGGATATGAAAATCAGTAGTGGAAAAACGAGCTTCTCCTTTGTCGCAAATTTTAAGGTGCGCCATAGTATTAAATCTTTTTTTGTGAAAAATTTCAAAAACGTAAAATTTCAAAAAGTATTTACACCACCAAGTAGAACAGGCGTAATTCTTGACTGATTTTGATGAACAAGATCTCATTTTGAAAAATGGTGATTTAATTTATTAATCTTATTTTTCGAATTTTTGAAAAAGCTTTAGATTTGTGAATAAACTATTCTTGAAAAAATACTATTTCTTAACATGATGTTTTTCAAAGAAAATAAAGTATTTTCAAAAATTCGAAAAATAGAATTAATAGATTAAACCTTCGTCTTTAAAATGAAATCTTGTTCATCAAAATCAGTAAAAAATTATATTCTGCTAGATAGTTTTATAAACCATTATAAAACTAGGGTTGATGAACAGCCTTAAATGCCAACAAAAAATATCATTTAGGAAACCTACGTATGAAGAAATGATTTCAGTAGCACTTATGGTATATATATATTATAAATTAAAAATAAAACTAATGATATATTCTTTGATAACTACTATCGTTAAATCTTTTCATCTACAAGACAGCTATAGATAAAATTATAAGATGTATCAAATTATCTTTAATACGAAAGTATACATTTTTTGTAAGTAAACCATCTACTTTTTTTGGTATCGAACTGAGTTGTAAAACTCTCCTATATCAATGTCATTATCACCAAATGATTTTTACCTGAACATCCCAGAATTATTTATTATTAAATTTTACAATTTTTATTGATATTGACTAACTCTTTCTTTGGAAATAAATATATTATACTATATTATAAAATTGACTTTTCTACACATGTTAATTCAACAAGCAGCTTTAATTCTTTTAATATAATTACCTAATGTGAAAGATGCATAAGCATACCTTATCATTCATCTTACAAAAATGAATTCTAATAATAATTTCATTCCATGAGATGGGGAGAATGTTATTTACTTAAAGGAGTTAGAATTATTCTAGACTATTTCATATGTGTATTTTGGATGGTATAGTTCTCATGTTATATATTAACAATGGTATATAAATAACAAGTAGTAAAGAAGTAGAAGTTAGAAATATAAAGAATTAGAAATAGTCTGATTTAGATCATTTTATTTCTCAAAAATTGTTTATGGAGCTTTTCCACGTCCAAAGCCACCACGGAATTCCAAATCACCTGTACCTGCACCAACATCGGCTTTCTTATCGCCAGGTCCAGTAAGACCTCCTGGTCCTCGTCTATAACCAGCACGGTCTTCTGTCGGTCTTGAAGCCTCGCTTCTTGGACCTGCAGCTGGCCTAGGTCTTGAAGTTTCAGACCTAACTTGTCTTTTAAGCGTAGATGGAACAATTTCCGGTGGTAGATGCAAGAATCCACGTAAATATTCAATTCCCTCGTTGGTTAAATACCAATAAAAATGTCGCCAAGCAAATTGCTCTTTGACATAACCTCTAGATTTGAGGGACTGGAGAATAATAAAAGAATTGTTACAAAAATGAAAGAACATGCATAATGATAATTTACTCTAAAATTAAACATAAACATATAATTTACCTGCATCGCTTTAATGACTTCTAAATTTGGAATTGTTTCTAACTCTGGATGCTTTGGAGCATGGTAGTCTTTTTTTGCTACCATTACACCTTCTTTAAAAAGGTACTCGTATATAGCCACACGATTTTTTTTTGGCATCAACATCCTGGTAGTGATAAAAATAATTATCTTATGTTATTATTGATAATTTTATGTATTATATATTGTATAATAATGATAAATAATTTTGCTAATTTGTTACTATTAAGGCTTGAACAGATGGAAACATTAGGTTAATGAACATATCCCATAGGTAATAATACAAAAATGATAAAATTACACGTGTAAAATAAGCCAAATGTAAAAAGATACCAGTATTTCTATCAAAGACAAGTTAGGTTATGAACTTTTAACATACATATATTAATATTTACTTTAACAAAATCTTAATTTCTCAGATTATATAGCATAAACAATTTATCACGTGTTTAATGCAACATTAAATGAAACAATATATCTCTAATAACGTATGTAACTTATAAGTATTTGATACACTTTGAAATTTTAATTGATTTGCAAATTTCTAATAAAATAATAATGATAGATATAATGTAATACGTACTCGACGGTCCTCTGTAGATCTTTTTTAATGTAATTTAATTTCTTGTGGAATACTTTATGAAAACAACTGCTTCATTAGAGAACTCGAGGGAAAAGAAAGAAGAGTTCACTTCCTGCAGCTTAGCTAGTTCCGGTTCATAGCAGTATGAATCTTTTCCCTACATGTCATTAATTTTGATTGGCTACCTCAATAGATGGGATTCGTACGCCATGTTTCTTTTCTTTCGTTTCGGCAATTTTGATTGGCAATGCTATATCATTGTCGTACAAGCAATCGACCAATAGGGCAATAAAGAAAACTGTACAGTACATTTTGTGGTCGCGTCCAAATGCAATAATTGAAATTCATTATCAGATAAAATTGTTTTTATCTCATCGTACGTACGATATGTTGATGTGAAAAAGGAAATATTACTTCTTAATCCTTTGCACTACTATTTATTATTATTTATATATTATTCTATATCTATTATTATTTATTACTACCATTATTCATAATGAGACTTGTTTCAAATAAAAGATGGATGATTGCTTCGAAAATGTCATATGCTGATATAATTAATTTCTTTGTATTTGATGCGTAACTATGATTGCGTAAATATGATGTAAAAATTAACTTTGTTTTTTAAAATGAAACTTAGAGCATCTTAGTAAGAGTTGAATAATTAGGACTTGGAATGAAAGAAAAAATGAAACATGCGAAAAAGTCCTACTTTTCGGTATAATGATGTAATATTTTGATAAAAACTTCTGAGATTGTAAGGACTATAAAATTTGAAACAAACTATTCAAAGAAAATCGTAACTTAAGCATATCTCTCTTTCTCACTGGATTGTTCACCATATTTCACTAGAAGATTATGTGACTGCAGCGACAGATATGGACAAAATATGAACTACAACCGCCAACGAGGAACAGTGTCTCCACCATGCATTTCTCATATCGGTATATAAGCTTTAATAGATAAGTTAGATTTCATTTCTCTCCCGTGTCATAACAATCGGTTTCGTGTAAATAGAGTAAGTAGTTCGTGTACTCCAACTGTGTACTCACATCTTTCAATTTTTCATATGTATATTTTTTTTTTTATGTGAATTGCAGTAAGTTGCGTTAATACGATGTCAATACACATTTGTTTTAAGACAAATGTAGAGAATAATAATTATTCTTAACGCATATAATAATTAGTATATAAATTTGCGATAATAAATAAAATTTTATACAATGTTTTGTTAAAAATAATTAGTATAATATAATAATATTTATTATGTTATATATCTACTTACTATATTATTATATTATATATTATTATTATAGTAATAGTAGCAGTATAATATAGTGATATTCTTACAGAGAAAATCATAAAAAACAACGCTGGGAGTAAAACCTCGTAGATAATATAAAAGCGAACTCGTATTTTAATCTTTATAAAAATTATATAATATATAAGTGTTTGTTCGTTAATTATTATTTTTTTTATAATTAGTTAGATCGCATAGATCATAGAATAGATCACTGCGAAAATCATGTCAATGAAGAAAATAAATATGAGATTGTATAGTAACAAATATACTAAATTATCAAATAAGGAAAAGAGAGTTGTTGCTAATTTTTATTTACATCGATACAATAAAAAAAAAAAAAAAAAGAAAATGGAATCACTTAGCCTCGAATCTACGCTTTCTGAATTACGGATCTAGATGTTAACCAATGCTTATAGAATCTCTATCTTTTTAATTTATAAAATATAAAAGAAACTACAATTTCTTTTTAAATTTAACAATATTTTCGAAATTGAATTCTATTGACATGAAAGACTGGACAGATATTTCCATTGTTGCTATAAAATCATTTGAAACTTATTCAAATGCTCGAGTGAATTAACGTAGCTTATCCGTACTCATCATCATGAAACGCATTTCTTTGCATTTGGAATGATTCAGAAAATTTGATCTTCATCAGTTTACGCACACAAATAAGCAGACAATCGACTTCTTCATGATAATAAATCAAGCTATTCAAGCGTGATACGAAAATCTGTAGCGGGGATACAAATTTCTACTCTTTTATCGCAGATTTCAAAACTGTACAAAACTTTTTTTTCCAAAAAAATGTCGAAACATTTACTTTAACAATGAGAGCAGGTATTTTTGATCGATTTTTATGAAGAAGGACGTATTTTAAGAACAAAGATTTAATTTAGGATCCTACTTTTACGAATTTCTGAAAAAGTTTTATATTTGTGAGTAAACTATATATTCTCAAAACAATATTATTTTTTATCATGATTTTTTTCATAGAAATCTAAGCAACTAATTTCTAAGTCATTAATCTTTTTTTCTATTAACTATAATAAGCGAAATAAGTTTTAACAAAAGCTTCTGCATTTTTTTTAGTGTAAATTACGCTTGTAACCCGTGAATTCTTAAATTATTCGAAATAAGTTTCTTTCTATATTTTTTAAAATTTAATCTAATTTGTTATTGAATATCGTAGCTAGGTACATGTGCGATGGTATTCTCGAAAATTTTTGAGTTGTAGAGGGATGGCATGATTCAGAAGAAGTCGGAATACACTTCATTATAGTTAAATATTTTATAAATTTTTTGCAGACTCACCTTGGATCATAAAAAATAAATACATTTTACAGAGAGTAAGAAAATTTTCTTCGAAAAGAAAATTTTTTCTTATCTTATTTCTTACCAAATGTACAGAATGTAATGGACAAAATTCCGACAAATTGCAGATCATACGAAATGAGTACTCGAAAGAATATAGTTTAAGGATGGTTGATTTATATATAGATCTAATAATTATATATAGATGTAATAATGATCTAACTGATCTTTTATAACACATTCCATTGTTTGATATAGCTTCTATAGTTAAAAAGAAATTATTTATAAGAAAGCACTTATATAGACTTGCTGAAAGTGTAATAGTCAAAAAATATTTTTAAGTGTTTGCCTCTATTATATCGATTAGGATGTGTATTAAATCATTCCAATGAAACTAAAGTTTTAACAAATGCTATTTTAATTAATATTCTTTAAAATTTTATTATCATATGTAGAATAATATAAGGTGTGTATGTAGACATAACAAAAAACATATATGTATATATATATGTATATATATTTTATTTATTTATATAAATAAATAAATAAATAAATATATATATATATATATATATATATAAACATACACACAAACACAGACACGAACACGCATTACACGCACGCACGCATCGCACATGTTCATCTAGCAGAAAAGAGAAAAATTTAAAAAGATAAGCAGATGAAAAGATAATTATCAATCGATCGGTAATAAATCAATACTAGCAAAGATAAGATCATTTTCTTCATACTAATTTGCATAAATATGTCACGTGATTTCCGATTAGCACGACAATCATAATAATCTAAGGGACAATAATTTTCTCAGCACTATAGAAATTTAGTCTTATGCGACCTCCTTTCATAATCGGATAAAAATTTTCCCATATTTTTTAAAACATAGTTGTTGATTTATTCAATTTGAAAAATAGTGCTGGTTATTCGATAGACAGATGAAAAAAACGATGTTCATTGTACCATTAAAGATGCATTTCTTTTTTTTTATCCTTTTTCTTCCGAAGATAGCAGATTCATCCGAATTTCATTCTTCCGTCGAACAAATTCCTTTTATCATAGATATTTGCAAATTATACGGACCGAAATCTATAACATTTTTATACGCCGAATCGGTAAAAGGTAAAGATATTTATCATTTTCTTTTCTTCACTACTATTATATTTATTTTAATTTTCCTCAGGAATGCACATGACAACGATGATGTTCAAATTGAGACGTTTACTTTCTCGTGAAGGTGTTGCCAGCACGAATTTGTATTTTTCACAACTACAAAAATCATCGTACTACTTAAACCAAATTGTACGACCGTATTATATAGTGCTGATCTCTAATTATAATGCGATTAACGACTTCTCTTTAGCAACAAGTACCTTTGACATGTCTTCAGCTGTGTGGCTAGTGATATTCATTTATAAAGAAAATGATATTGATTATTGTCACAATCCACTAGGTAATATATTTCATTTAAACTTCAATACTAAAATGATAGTCCGTTGTGGTACGGAAAATATTTTACGAGAATGGTATTCGATCGATACTAATCAAATCGAGATTAGTGATGTAGCAATTTGGAGCTTAGAGAAAGGAATCACTAAAATGGCTCCAGATTCTGTTTACGAGAGAAGACATAATTTACAGGGTCTGTCTATGAGAGCTGTTTTACTCAAGGTAAAATATTTTCGTTTAGATACTTTCTCCAGTTTCTATTGAAAAATATTTATCTGTCTTCTGTTTCTTTTTATTTCTTTTTTTCTTTTAGGATACACCTTTCGTATACGTAAAGAAGAATGGAGAATTAGGTGGATTATTCGGTAGAATATTAAAGGAACTTTCTGCTACTCTCAATTTTAGTTTGAACATTGTCTCGGAAGTAAAAGAGCATGGAACATGGAATTCAAAAAAAAAAACTTGGTCTGGAGCAATCGCAGAATTACATACTGGACGTGCTGACATTTCTCTTGGACATTTTTCTATTAGCCGTGACAGATTAAATGACGTTGACTTCACGATTCCTATTTTCACTTCCAAAAACTGTCTCTTTATTCGAAATCCGAAAATACGGGCAATTAAATGGTCATCTTATTTTTTAGTACGATTACTTGCAATCGAATTTTTTATTATTTTATTTTGCATTTTCATCATTCAAATAGTCATTTTTATAGACTTTCGCTAATTCTATTTGGATTGCTACATTTGGATTGTTAATTATTGCATCGATCTTATTGATTTCTTTGAAAATAAAAAATGGGAACGTTCGTAAATTAGGATATTTATTGTCCGATAATTTTCTCGACATCTGGGCTATATTCTGTCAACAAGGAATCGAAGGTTTGATTCAATATTTTTTAATTCGAATTTCATTTGATTTTATTAACAGTTATATTTAGATAAAATATTCCTTTCTTATAGATTTTTCTGGTAGTTCTTCGATAAAAATAGTTTACTTCACTATATTTCTCTTGGTTACTGTCTTATGGGCCGCCTATTCAGCGGCTTTGATAAGCTCTTTAACGACCATTATGCATATCTTACCCTTTCATTCATTAGAGAGTTTCCTTCAAGACGGTACATATCAACTTGCAGTCTTTCGTGGTACTGCTTATTATGATAAGTTCGCAGTAAGTATGATATATTCCTCATTATATGTGTATGTGTATCATTTACGTTATTTTACTCATATATATATATATATATATTATATATGAAAAAAGGGGGACAAAGAAATGCATCGTCTGTTCAAAAAGTTTAGAGACTAGATTAATAAAAAATAAAAAATGTTAAGATGGTTTCAATAGAATGATTTCAATAGTTCAAGTTTTACATAATATTCCTCCATTTGAGTACAATGCACAGAATGCTCATACAATCATATGAAATTATCAGAAAAGTTCTTTGAGATGTTGTTTAACTCACGTGTCACGGATTTCTTCTTGCTACATAACAATGCGCCCGCTTACACTGCAGTTGTACAAGTTTTTAGCGAAAAAATAAGTGCCAGTTTCCAAGCACTCTCCATATTCACCCGATTTGATACCGAGTGATTTTTCTTTATTCCCCAAAATAAAAATGCACATAAAAAATCAACACTTTAACGATTTCAATCGACGTTCAAGCCATTGTGACATGCGAGTTGAACATCTCAAAGAAGGATTTCTAATAATTTCACATAGTTGTATGAGCATTATGTGCATTATACTCAAGTAGGGGAACACTATGTAAAACATTTGAACTATTGAAACCGCCATCTTAATATTTTTCTATTTTTTATTAATCCAGTTTCGGAACTTTTTGGACAGATGATGTATATTTATTTGTAGAATTCGAATAGTCCGACAGCAAAGAAATTTATGAAGTTAATGCTAAAAGAGGAAGAATTGCCTAGGACCGCACTAGAAGGATTCAGCAAAGTACGAAGGAGTACTATATATATATATATAAAAAAGAAAAAAGAAATAACATTTACGCATACAGTCTGTATTGCGGGGGTATATTACTTATGTGAGAGAAGAGAAAAAATGTTGTTCTGAATCTTACAATTAGTGCATTGCTATTCTGTTTAGTTTATTTACTGTAATTAATTCTAAGATATTAGTTGATTACATTCAAATATGTAACGTGTCTACTGAATTTTTTATTATACAGAATATCTTTAATATTCAATGTTATTAATATTTAAATTTATTACTTAAATATCAAATATATAATAATTCCAACAAATAAATTTAATTGGAGAGCCCTAAGATTATATTTAAAAATCTTCTTATTCGGAAATTAAGCAATACCGGGTACAAATTAATTTCTTCTCCTCTACATATAATGAATATATTCTTAAAGTTTTGTTTGCTACTTTAGTTACATTCTGTATATAGTTTCATTATTAATATCCGTTAATAAATTACAGATTTGTAAAAATCCAAAATTAGCAATTTACACGTTTGACGAAATGAAAAAGTGTATAGATGATAAAATACCATGCGATGTGGTTTGTATTGAAACAGGATGTATGAACAATGTTGCTATAATTTTATCTAAGCATAATCCATTTACCGACATCATCAATTTTCAGTAAGAACATAAGATATATATGATAATGATGTAAATATTCATTTACCATACATTAAAGTATTAGCCTATTTTAGGTTAAGGAAGTTTGTCTACAATGGTATAATGAATCGTTTAAAAAACACAATATTTACAGAGAAGTCCGATGACATAGTCAAGCATCAACCGGTTCCCCTAACCAACGTAATAGTACTTCTTTTTTTCATCTTAATTGGTATCGTTTTGAGTATTTGTATTCTAATCATAGAAAAGTTTATTTTCGTTTCTAAAAAGAAAAATATGTCACTTTTAAATCGTATCTTGCCGATT
>NC_057703.1:3262909-3267909 GCF_014466175.1 Vespula pensylvanica
AATGTTAATAACTCTCCACATGAGTATTATTAAAAATGTCTTCTCCGTCACGCTACGTGTTTCATACGTTCAATGTCTTTAGATAAAACAATTCTTTGAAGGAAAATGGTGAGAGTAATCAATTGTTTCTTTAATCATTTTTGTATTAGATTATTGAATGCTATCATGGTAATTGTAATCATTAATAAATTAATCATTGTTAAGATTAATATCCCTTTAATTTTTTAGTGCTTTACGATAAAACAGAAATGAAGACATTGTTGATAAATATATTTAATATGGAAATATTACAATTTGGTTTATGATTAGCGATATTCTTAATGTATATTCATTATGATGAGAAAAAGTTTTGATTTTATATATATTATGCTGCTGCCATCTTTAATTTCTGTGATTATATTCATATGCAATAATAATGAATAAATATACTGAAAGCACATAAATTTTAATATAAAATATTTAAAATGACAGTTAAAAGTCATTACTCGCAGACACGATCATATGGTAGCATATACGTGTATAAATAAGTGTTTAATATAAATTTGTTTTGAAACTATGGAACGATACATATGTATTTTCTATAAAATATTCACAATATTGTTCTTAAAAATAAATTAGTTACTATATTGTAATGAAAACTGTAATTGTCATATGATTAAAAATAATTAAATTATTCATGATCTTTGATTACACGATGTTGATTTTTTCTTTTAATTTTTAATCAATAATCTGATTTCAATTATTAATAAGATTACGTTTTGCCGTATTCTGTTTCGAATGCGTTCATATTTGATTTTCTTCCTGAATTATCTACATTTTTTATATTTATACAAGGATATACAGATAAGAAATGTAATCTTTTATTTTTTTTTAAACAACACGAATCATGATATTTTTTAATGTATATATGTTTTAAGTTTTTTTAGCAATAAAATAGCTAAATCAAACAAACAATTTTTATGCACAGTTTGCTATAAACTTTTCGAAATGTCCAGTAATTAATTATTTTTCTATTTTTTTATATTAATAAATAAAAAACGTGTTAGTTCAAATTAATTAAATAGCTGAATCTATTGAAAGTTCACAGATTTATCCTTTTATGAATATGTGAAGATATTTAATTTAAGCTTTCAGGTATATAATTTAAAAAAATCAAATACTATTTTTAAAAATGCTTCCATCTTATATAATATACATTTTTATGTTAAAAATTAATGAAATCATCGAAATAAGCAACTATAATTGATATTATGTATTATATATTATATATATATTTATATACACTTATTTTTATATATTAATATACATATACATATATATATATATATATATATATATATATATATATATATATAATGTGCTAAGAAAATGCAATTAAATTGAATTGCTGTAAGTGAAAAAACATATTAATTGAAGAATTCGAGAAAATGTCGTTCAATTATATCGCTCAATTAAGACTCTTACATAAAAAAGAACGAATGAAGTTTTTTTCTAATTTAAAATTATTTAAATTCTATATAAATTTATTATACTTTGTACAAGTGGAAAATGGGAAAAATTCAAAAGAATTAAAATATTAATATATACATTTGATAAATATATAATGAAATTATTTTATAATATAATATAATGAAAACATTTTATTTCAATCTAAAACTTTATTAAATAACGAGACAGTTTATACGAATGCATATGCATCTTTTTAATACATTCGAAAATTTTGATCTCAATATAAAAATTTGTTCAGAAAAAATATTTAATATTATTGTTAATACTTTACGCGAGAACGTTTATTATTTTCGTAATTTTTTGCAATATTTTAAATAATTTTCTTCCTTTTTATATAAAATACTGGTAATTTAATTGATGGGATCTATCATCGATATATTCTTCCTTTTACGAACGAAGATACACTTTTGTTTAATCACAAAAGTATTACTCAAAATGATACTTATGGAGATGAAGAAAATTAGCGATATTGCACTGATTAGAAGAGCGAGTTGATGTTTGCTTTTATCAATGCCTTTCTTTTTAAATGTCGAATCTTTTAAACAATTCATCATATTATCGTGAAGAAATTTCTGCAATTTAGAATGAGCTATTGTTTTATTGCACAATAAATGAAAATTTATATTATAAATACTTATATTCTTACTCAAAATTTATAATGTCGGTGAATAGATTATATTTAGATAAAAGAATAGCAAAACTGATTATTTCTATTACAAGCCACAATGCATGGTATTTTTTTTATTTTTGTATTAAATAAAATAAAATTAAATTAAATTTGCTGTATTATTTTGATCAAAAATAGATTGCTAGGCAACGATATATTTATAAACTTGTAATTTAATAATGGATATTAATAAAAAAGTATGTATTAAGAATTAAATGTTTCATATATAGAGAAGAAAAAAAATATGTTCTATCAGCATAGATCTGGAAATGCTTTATTTATAAGTTATAAACTTTAAGTATGAAAATAAAAGTTTTAAATACGAAAATAAAAAAGAAGTTTCTATCGGAACACAGTTTTATGTTGTGTTTTAGCAGAGCTACATTCAGACAAGTTCGAATGTTGAGTCATTCGCATTTGAATACGTAATTTTTGTGAAAATTTTCAAAATTAATCGGTCAAAAGTTACAAAAACCAACACATCATTCAACAAGTGAAATTGCTGCGGAAATGAATGATAAAGGTATTTATACAATTATACTGAATAGTAGTTGAGTACATACACACATTAAAAAGTTACAAATGAACAAAACTTAAAAATACATTTGGTTTGCCGTAATTACGAAGTGGATATTACATTTTGTAAACACTTGTAAAGACTTATCTATGTAATTATATTTTAATAACTTATGCTCTAATGGGAGCTTATCGTAAGAAATTAACACAGTAGATTATATGATAGAGATATAGAGTATACAAATTTGATTAGAATATTAATTGATTATAACATTAATGAGATAATTTATGATCAATGAGATAAATTTTATGTAAATTTATTTTACATTTTCTATGGGTACATACCATGAAAACACAAAACCATCTATTACATTCACTTTACATTCATTGCAAACTTAATTTCAGATCGTATCTTTCTTAAACAATATGTAGGTATATATATATATATATATATATATATATATATATATATATATGTATTTCCTGAAAAGCATAATACTTAAGATACTCTAATACTTCCCATTATTAGTATTCAAAAATGTTTTTGATCTACAGAGGTACATCAGGATAAGCAAAATCGATCGATAATAAATCAATATCAGCAAAGATAACACAATTCTTTTCTCACTAATATGTACAAACACGTCGCGTGACTTTCGATCAGCACGATAATCATAATAATTTAAGTGACAATAATATTTTCAACAGTTTAGAAATTTAGTCTTGTGCAACCTTCTATCGTAATCGGATAGAAATGTTCCCATTTTCTTTAGAACGTAGTCGTTGATTTATTCAATTTGAAAAACAGCGCTATATTATTCAATTGGCAAATGAAAAAAACGATGTTCATTGTGCCATTAAAGATGTATTTTTTTCTTTTTATCCTTTTTCTTCCGAAGATTCCAAGTTCATCCGAATTTCATTCTATTGCCATCGAACAAATTCCTTTTATCATAGATATTTGCAAATTATACAGGCCGAAATCTGTAACATTTTTATACGCCGAATCGGTAAAAGGTAAATGTATTTTTCATTTTCTTTTTTTCATTACTATTATATTTATCTTCATTTTCCTCAGGAATGCACATGACAACGATGATGTTCAAATGGAGACGTTTACTTTCTCATGAAGGTGTTGCCAGCACGAATTTGTATTTTTCACAACTACAGGAATCATCGTACTACTTAAAACAAATTGTACGACCGTATTATATAGTGCTGATCTCTAATTATAATGCGATTAATGACTTCTCTTTAGCAACAAGTACCTTTGACATGTCTTCAGCTGTGTGGATAGTGATATTTATTTACAAAGAACATAGTCTCGATTATTGTCACAATCCACCAGATAATATATTTCATTTAAGATTCAACTCCGAAATGATGGTACGTTGTGGTATGGAAAATATTTTACGAGAATGGTACTCGATCGATTCGAATCAAATCGAGATCAGTGATATAGCAACTTGGAGCTTAGAGAAAGGAATCACTAAAATGGCTCCAGATTCTGTTTACGAGAGAAGACATAATTTACAGGGTCTATCCATGAAAGCTGTTTCACTCAAGGTAAAATATTTTTATCTACAAACTTTCTTTATTTTCTATTTCAAAACATTTGTCTTTATTCTTTTTCCTTTTACTTCTTTTTCTCCATCAGAATACACCCTTCGTAAACGTAAAAGAGGATGGAAAATTAGGTGGTTTATTCGGTAAAATATTAAAAGAACTTTCTGTTACGCTCAATTTTAGTTTTAACATTGTCTCGGAAATGGAAGAGCATGGAAAGTGGAATTCAAAAAAAAAAACTTGGTCCGGGGGAATTGGAGAATTATATGCTGGACGTGCTGACATTGTCCTTGCAGAGTTTTCTATTGACGATGACAGATTAAATGCTGTTGATTTCACGCTTCCTATTTTAATTTCTAAAAACTATCTCTTCATTCGGGAACCAGAAATACTCGCTATTAAATGGTCATCTTATTTTCAAGTACGATTACTCGCAATCGAATTTTTTATTATTTCATTTTGTATGTATTAATCTTCATCATTCATAGAATTACCATTTTTACAGACTTTCGCTAATTTGGTTTGGATTTCTACATTTGGATTATTAAGTGCTGCATCGATCTTATTGATTTCTTTTAGAATAAAGAATGGAAACGTTCGTAAAATAGGACATTTACTGTCCGATAATATTCTCGACATTTGGGGTATATTTTGTCAACAAGGACTCGAAGGTTTCAATCGATGTTTCTTGATTCGCGTTTCATTTGATTTTTTTATATAATTATATTCAAAATTATTTAAA
>NC_057703.1:3269477-3284961 GCF_014466175.1 Vespula pensylvanica
AATGTTAATAACTCTCCACATGAGTATTATTAAAAATGTCTTCTCCGTCACGCTTTCATATGTTCAATGTTCATACGTTTCATATGCGTTTCATACGTTCAATGTCTTTAGATAAAACAGTTCTTTGAAGAAAAATGGTGAGAGTAATCAATTGTTTTTTTATCATTTCTGTATTAGATTATTGAATGCTATCATGGTAATTGTAATCATTAATAGATTAATCATTGTTAAGGTTCATATCCCTTTAATTTTTTAGTACTTTACGATAAAAGAAATGAAAACATTATTGATAAATATATTTAATATGGAAATATTACAATTTTGTTTGTGATTAGCAATATTCTTAATGTATATTCATTACGGTGAGAAAAAGTGTTGATTTTATAGCTATATATATTACGCTCCTGCCATCTTCAGTTTCTGTCAAGTGATTGTACGCGATAATAATGAATAAATCTACTGAAAGTACAGAAATTTTAATATAGAATGTTTGAAATGATAGTTAAAAGTCAACTATTACTCGCGGATGCTCATATGGTAGCATATAAGTGTATAAATAAGTGTTTCATATAAATTTGTTAGAAAGATTGTTCTAAAATTAATAGAATGACATATATTTTCTATAAAATATTCATAGTATTGTTCTTAAAAATAAATTACTTATTATATTGTAATCAAAAGTGTAATCGTCACATGATTAAATATAATTAAATTAATCATGACCTTTAATTAAATGATATTAAATATTCCTCTTATTTATTAATCAATATTACTAATTATTAAATAATAATAATCATAATCAATAATTCGATTTCATTTATTAATGAGATTATATTTCGCTTTATATTTTTTATAGATACCTGCAAATTCATATTGTCTATTTTTTATATGTATATACATAAATATAAAAAAATGTAATTTTTTATTTATGTCTGAATCTTAATACGAATTATGATATTTCTAATGTATGTATATATGAACTTTTTTGAAGAAAAAGTAAGTCTAAGAAGTTTCACTTCAAAAGATAAGGGTATCTGCATTATATTACTGCATCAAATTATAGTCGAGTTTGGAAATCTCACATAAATCGAAATAAATAGAAATAACTGAAAATACGCAAATCGAGAATAAAGATTTAAATAAATATTTCAATAAATATACCTCTCAGAAGTTCTCTAAGAACCAGCAGTACCCAATATTAGAAAATCACTTCAACGTTGCAGTGAATTCTACCGATATTAGAATATTTTCATGAAGGGAAGAGATTTTATTTCAAACATTTTGATCCATTCTCCACCTCTACGTCTCCAAAGTTTTTGTGCTATCTCTAGCAGATTAGTAAAAAATAGAATAATATAAATTGTATTATATAGATCGACTTCAGATCATGGCCTACGCTGAAAGATATACGTTAGTACGATACGAAAACAGGACGAAAAATAGGTGTTTCTTTTAATTATTTATACAATATCGATCATGTATTGTAGATGGTGAGACATCCAAAGAAAATATAGAAAATAATGAAGATCTTCACGACCTATTTTTACCTCTATATGATCTACATAATAAATTAGATCATCTAAAGTCTCAATAATAAAGATTTCAAAATAATTTCATTTATGTTTTTAGAGAAAGTTTCCAAGATTGACTGATTTTACGAAAGATACAAACCGACTGTACAAATCAAGACAACCTGACATGATTATGATAAAATTACCTTCTCTGTGATTCGAACGCTCTGTATTTGGAAACACTGATATATTGCTCTAATAAAAAATTAATTAGAATTGCGTGAAATGTTTTATTATATTTTTTATAACATATATAAACAACAAGTTTTACTTTATAAGACAATTGCAAATTCGTGACTATTAACTAACGGACCGTTGCAGAATCGCAGACCACAATTCGAAAATGTAAAATGTAAATCATCAAACACTATATTTCGTGTTTGATTAAATAATATCGTCGTTAGTTTATACGATTAAAATGGAAATAAGAATTGACAATTAAGAAATTCATCGTCGAAGTACAGTTGCGTACAAAAGATGAGTAGAGTCATCCAGAACAAAAGATGACCTACCGTCTAAAAGTATGATGCTCCTTCATAATAATCTTAATTCTTATGTGGTTCTGAAGATGAACATATCTTTGAACAGTATAAATAGAAGAGATTGGAGCATTCTGCTTATTGGTTTGGATTTGATTGCGAACGATTACTATTTTTGAAAAATTAGGAGAAATTTTGTGAGACAAAAATTATTATAATAAATTAATAAGATAATATGTTCTTAAAAAAATTAAAAACTTTTAATTTATTATCTATATGAGTAGACGCGGTGAAAATGTAAGAATAAAAAGAATACCCATTACATATAAATTTTCTATTGTAAATTTAATGTCAGAAAATTAAATATTTCTTAAACAATAATCAATGTATAATATATATGAGTATCCGTATTAATATATTATCTATATATTAATGAATATTATATGTATTATTAATTTATTATTGTATTATTAGATATTATATGTATTATTATAGTGTACATAATTAATCAAAAATTGCAATTGAAATCATGTAATATTTGAAATACTAATGCGATCATCTGGATTTGTGCTAGATAGAAAAGTATGTTTATTGACAAACTTGTGAAACCGGATTCAATTGTATCGTTCAATCACAACTCATATATAAAAAATAGTGAATAAAATTTTTTCGTTGATTACGAAGAACAGATATATCATATTTCGAAAAATCGGAACATTTCAAAATCGTATAAGTACATTCAATAAATAAAAAATATGTTATATATATATATATATCTATTTCATTATGTATATATGTATACATAATGTTTAATATATGTGTCTCTATCATTATATATATATATAAGTATACATATAATATAATGAAAATATTTTCAATACAGAAATTGATAGTTTAAAATTAGTTTGATAGATTCAATTTAAAACATTATTAAAAAACGTAGAAGCTTATACGTATACATACGCATCTTTCTATTCCATTATAAAATTATAATCTAAAAATGAAAATTCGTTCAGAATAAATATTGAAAATTATCATTAATACCTTTAGTATTTCCGTCATCTTTTGCAATATTTTTAATAATTTTCTTCTTCTTTATATAAAATACTGATGACTTAATTGACGGATTACGATGTATTATCGAGTTATTCTTCCTTTTATGAATACATTTTTCTACAATTAGAATACAAAGACTCAAAATGATACCAATTGAGAAGAAGAAAATAAGCGATATAACGCTGATTAGGGAAACCGGTTGAAGCTTCTTCATATCACTGGATTTCTTTTTAGGTATTCTATATTTTAAACGATTCATCATACCATTGTCAATCAATTTCTGCATCCTAGAACGAGTTAGTGCTATGAAATACGTCATATAAAAATTTATATTATTAGATTCATGTATTGTTACTGAAAGTTGATGACGTCGGTGAATGGATTGTGTTTAGATAAAATCATAGCAAAACTATGTAGATGTCCTGTTTCGATCCTAACTACATTGCATGGTAATTTTATATTATTTTTCCTGTTCACTTGGTCAGTCGTGTAGATTACTAGCTTCCGATTTTTACACACCTATATTTTAATAACGGATGTTAATAATAAAACTATATATAGAGAGCAATAAAAGTTCATGACAAAATTTCAAGGTTGGATTCCTCATACACCGTAAAGAAAGAAATAGGTTCTATCAACATGAGTCCGAAAATGTTTTATTTCCGAGTTATTAGTATTTAAAGTAGTCTCTTATAATTACTAATCTCGAATCATAATCATTTCATTTCTGAAATCAAATCTGGAACACTAATTATATTTTCTTTACGTATGCAAAGAAATCTGATGAATTTTTTGTTAGATTGAATGTCATTATCACTCCGAAATGGATTAGCGTATTCACAATCATACGTAGGCTTATTTTGAAGCTTCTTCGGAAATCAATAAGTCCATAAAATCTTGTCTGTATTCAAACAGGAAATGGACATTTCGAATATTTCGTGCAAGAAAATATTAATAGAGGGCATCAAAATGCAAGTAAATAAACATTAGAGTACTGTGAAATTCGATTTTAAATTCTTATAATTGAAAACATAAGTATTTCCGTACTTAGTTTTTCTTCTTCATAAATGAATAATTCATTCATGAAACTTTGCCATATAGTTACTTTACACAATATAAATCAATATTTGAATAAAAGTTGAATAAATATTTGTTTTATAATACATCATCGTACTCTGTTAAATCCATCCAATTCAGTAACAGGCAATTTTTCTTCCTTTATCATCAACTTCATAACCTTCTTTGCAAGCGGATCTTTCGAATTCTGTAAGTAAATATATTTCTCTCCCTCTATATATTTTTTTACATAAAAATATGTATATGTAAGTTACACATATACATATACAATGATGTGTATATCATACTTACTGCAAATTTATCATAGAAAGCCGTACCACGAGTGATGACAAGTTGATAAGTACCGTCTGCAACAAAACCCTCTAATGAATCAAATGGTAAGATGTGATTTACAGACGTTAAAATGCTTATCAAAGAAGCTGAATAGCCGGCCCAAAAGACGATAATCAAAAGAAATATTGAGAAGTATGTTATTCGTAACGAAAATATATGGGTGAAATCTACAACACAAGAATACCTTGAGTAAATGTTCTTATTAGAAGAATGAAACAAAACGCAAATCAAAAAACATTGAATCAAACCAGCAAGTCCCTGTTGGCAAAATATACCCCAAATTTCCAAAAAATTATCGAATAACAAATGGCTTATTTTACGATCTGTTCCATTTCTTATTTTGATAAAAACTAATAAGATTGTTGCCACGATTAATACACCAAACATAGCCATCCAAACAGTAATACTGAAAGTCTAAAAAAAAAACAATTCCTTATCCATAGAAGTTAACGCATGAAGAAGAAATAATAAAAAATTTAATTGCAAATAACTGTACTAGAAAATGAGATGACCATTCAACCGCAAATAGTTCTTGTTTACGAATGTAGAGATAGTTTTTGGTCGTTATATGAGGAAGCGCAAAGTCAACAGCATTTAATCTATCACTGGTAATAGAAAAGCTAGCAAGAGAAATGTCAGCTCGTCCTGCATGTAATTCTGCAATTGCACCAGTCCAAGCGTTTTCTTTCGGATTCCATCTTCCGAACTCTTTTACTTCTGAGACAATGTCGAGACTGAAGTTGAGAGCAACACATATTTCTCTTAGTAGTTCGTTGCCTACTTCGCCACCTTCTTTTAGGTTTACGAATGTTGAACCCTATACAAGAAAATATGACAGAAAAAAAGAAAACGAAAAATAATTTGTTTAAGTAGAAAATAGAAAAGATATATAGACGAAGATATTTTACCTTTACTGTTATAGCTTTCATGATTAAGCCCTGTAAATTATATCTTCTTTTGTAAAGAAAATCTGGAACCATTTTAGTGATTCCTCTCTCTAAGCTCCAAGTAGCTACATCATTAATCTCGATTTGATTCGTATCGATCGAATACCATTCTCGTAAAATATTTTCCGTATCACAACGGATCATCATTTCGGTGTTGAATTTCAAATGAAATATATTACCTGGTGGATTGTGACAATAATCCGTATTATTTTCCTCGTAAATGAATATAACTAGCCACACTGCTGATGACATATCGAAGGTACTTGTTGCTAAAGAGAACTCATTAATCGCGTTAAAATTAGAGATCAGCACTATGTAATACGGTCGTATAGTTTGTTTTAAGTAGTATGATGATTCTTGCAGTTGTGAAAAATACAAATTCGTGCTCGGAACCCCTTCGCGAGAAAGTGCCCGTCTCCATTTAAACATTAGTGTTGTTATCTCCATTTCTAAGGAAAATAAAAATAAATGTAATAGAAATAATGTTATAGAAAATGTAAAAATAATGTAATAATGTAAAAATGTACAAATAAATATAATAGAAAAGGAAATGAAAAATATTTTCACCTTTTATCGACTTGGCATATAAAAATATTACAGATTTCGGTCCATAATATTTGCAAATATTTATGATAAAGGAAGTTTGTTCGACGCTCATAGAATGAAATTCGGATGAACTTGACATCGTCGGAAGAAAGAGAAAAAAAATAAACAATATCTTCAATGGCACAATTAACGTCATTTTGTATGTCTTTGAATTGAATAATTATCGTACTTTTCAATATCTACGAATCGACAAGGATTAAAGGAAATGAAAAATTTTCCATCCAACAACGGAAGCAGACAACTCGAGACTAAATTTTTAAACTATTAAAAGGATTATTATCACGACGTTTATTATGATTGTTGTGTAGATCGGAAGTCACGCGATATTTGTGTGCATATTAGAGTGGGGAGAATAATTTTCTCTTTACTAGTATTCATTTATTATCGATCGATTAGTAAATGTTCTTTCCATTTGCCTCTTTTATTGCTTCATTATCCTCTTTAATGTATGAGTATACCAATCCATAAATACGCACTGATACATGCTAATCTGTATATATTTTTATGTTTATATAAATTGATATATATATATATATATATATATATATATATATTCTTTGAATAAATTGACCACGACATATTTTAAGATGTATATATGAACATTGTCTAATAATTAATTCCTGTTAATTAATAAAATTTGTATTGAAAGGGAATGTACTTATAGAATCGCTTTATTCGTGCGTCGACAGACATAAACAGTTGTTAAACAAGGATCCATTTATATTGTGCATTTTACTGCTTTAGGTCTAATTATTAACATTGTACTTTTCTGGAAGAAATAAACAATCAGGGATATAAGCTGTTCTTTTTCTCTGATCTACACTACGGTTATAACAAATGTACAAATTGTTGACTACGATGCACTACTGACCATACTTCTTCGAATTACGCTCTATCTTAACAACTTAAAAGCTTTGATTCTCCGTATGATAGTTTACTAAAAAAAAGTATTATCAATTATGTTACGTTTGCGGATTTAAAAGCATGACCTACGCTTAAGGACAAATGTCCATACTATAGATAAACAGTACGAACGATAACACGTTTATTTCTTTTAATTATTCATGCAGTTTCGCATTTGCTATCGAACACATTGATTTTATATGATAGAATATAAGAAGAGAAAAAAAAAGGAAAATTACGAAGCACTTTCATGATTTCTTTTTATTCTTACGGAATCTAAATGACAAATTGCCGACGAGAATACAATAAAAGTAATAAAGTAAAGATTTTTTTATTACTTATACATTATAAGTTTTAAAACACATTACATAAATATACGTACATTTGTGAATATCAGACAAAGAAACGGAAAAAGAACTCTACATTGATAATCAATGAGTATAACGGAAATAATGACAGAGATAGAGTTATAAGAAATATTTAGCATTGAATCGTTCGATCCTGTTATTAAAAATTCAAATGGATGGCTATAACCTTTCGAAGTGGTGATAGCAGCTTTCGATATAACAGAGGACTAAAGGGAAACTATATTTCATCAGGTATAATTCTCGATATGATTAATGACAAACTATTCCCAGCAGACCTATATAAGCTTACATTTGAATTGAAGAATTTTTATGCAATTATTTCGTAAGAGATTGCCATTATTGTGAATTCTGTTAGAATGTAATATTATTCATCTACGGAAACAAATGAAAAAAGAATCTATACAAAATGAATCCATACAAATGTATTACATAAATTAAGTATCTATCACAATTTTAATGATTATCTAAAAACAGCATTGTGAGACAAATTTGTGTGTGGGATTAGCAAGTTAACAATCCCGCAGATGGTTCTTAAAAACAAAAAATGTAGATTTTTATTAGACGGTACGCACTACGTCTATGAACTTATACGATAAAAATGTCGTGCAATGACAAATGGACGTCGCACGATTAGTTAATCGTATCAAATGACCCAATGATGAATGAAGTTAAGAAGGGACCATAATATTGAGGTCAATAAGAACACATAGACTACAAAAATAAATTGTTAAACGTGAACTACGTGATCGAATGCGATGCCTAAAAATACACGGACAGCCAATGATATCATTTGTCGTGATCTGAAATGTCAATTTTGAACAAAGGATCACGCGATATTCCTTGAGAAGATTTATATTCCTCGATTGCAGGAAACCTCACTACTTTCACAAATTTATTAAAATATATCGTACAGATAAATGCTTGTCATTAATCAATTATTTTTAAATTTATTTAAGGTTTCAAGGTTAATAAATCCTACCGACTTCATTGATTCTAAGTATCAAGAACAGTTATTAACAACAATAATATCATCAACAATAATATCAAAAACAGTATCAACACAGAGATAACGTAGGTTATCTCATTTGTCTAATCATGACGAATAAGACAAGCTTTTATTCGTTCCAGTATCAACATGAATTAAGGAAGGCAAAATTACATGTTATGCAACAATTGATATCTTTTTGATTTAATTTAGTATCATGTAATATTAGAATCTTTACTGATATATTGAAAAAAGATTATAAGAGAATCACGAACTGCCAGTCTCAAATTTTTCATTGCCACATAAAACAAATAATATAGGATTTTTTCACGAGTATCGAATCATCTTATTTCCCTAATAACAATTTTGAAAAGAATACTCCATAGTTTTTCTTTGAATACTCTTAACTAGTCAGAGTGAGAGATGTATCATGGTAAATAGGAGCGATGGAATAAGGCTCGGAAGCTGTAAAAGGCACTCATCAAAATATCCGTCGTCACGTTCCCACAAACTAATGGGAGAACGCAATTTCTTTGAAAGATTCTTCTTTGAAGGAACTAGTGAAGTAGATGCGCGATAAAAAATACTTCGTGAATTAATATTATAACAATATATTTCTAAATAAGAAGATACAATAGTTGTTAGTTTCGTGTTTCACTGTGTATTGTTAATTCTGTTGGTAGCCTCTGAAGGAGGAATAACCATGTGTGATCCTTTATCCTGACGACAATATGGACCCATGAGTATCGTATTCATATTTGATGATAAACTCACGGCTCGTTTTGTCTAGCACTCTATTTTCATTGTGGTTATTTATTGTATGGTTTGACATTATTGAAGATTACGTGCTTGACTCAAAATGTTTAAGTTCGGACAAAGATGGCAATGTGTTTCTTATTTAAGGTTTTTCTTAACGAATATCCAACGGGTTCTCAAGGATAGATATTTTAGATAATGATATTAGCTTAGAAGAAAGTACTGAGAATTACAGTAGGTACACACATGTGCGTTAACAACTGCGCTGGATTATAATCAAATTTGGAAATCTCACATAAAACAAATACAAATAATACGCAAAACGCAATATGGAAATAGGCGAAATAAGAATAAAGATTTAAGTTTATCTTACGAATCATCAATAAATACATCAACATGAACAATACAAACAAACCTCTTAGAAGTCTCTTAAGAACCATATTTGATTTTCAGAAAATCATTTCAACGTTACAGTGAATTTTACGGATATTAGAATATTTTTATGAAGGGAAGAGAATGTTATAGATGTTTTCAAACTTTTTTGAATCATATTCCATCTCAACGCCTCAAAAATTTTTATGCTATTTATTAGTACAGATTAGTAGAAAATAAAATAAAAATTATATATAGATATAAAAATTATATATATATATCATGGTCCACACTGAAGGACATACGTTAGTACGATACGAAAACAGTACGAGAAATAGATGTTTCTTTTAGTTATTTTTATTTTATTTTTTTTTTTACAACATCGATCCTATATAGTAGATAGTGAAACATCTAAGAAAAAATATAGAGAATAATGAACATTGGAACCTTTAAATTCTCAATTATATTGAATTCAACATAATTTCATTTATGTTTTCAGAGAAAGTCTCCAAAATCAACTAATTTTACGAAGGTTTCAAATCGACTGCACAAATGAACACAACCTGACATGATTATGATAAAATTACCTTTCCTGTGATTCGAACGTCCTATATTTGAAAACACTGATATATTACTCTAATAAAAAATTAATTAAAATTGCGTGAAATGTTTTATTATATTTTTTATAACATATATAAATAACAAGTTTTAGTTTATAAAACAATTGCAAATTCTTGACTATTAACTAACGGACCTTTGCAGAATCGCAGACCATAATTCGAAAATGTAGAATGTAAATCATCAAATACTATATTTCGTGTTTGATTAAATAATATCGTCGTTAGTTCATATGATTAAAATGGAAATAAGAATTGACAATTAAGAAATTCATCGTCGAATTACAGTTGCGTATAAAAGATGAGTAGAGTTATCCAGAACAAGAGATGACCTACCGTCTAAAAGTGTGATGCTCCTTCATAATAATTTTAATTCTTATATGGTTCTGAAGACGGAACATACTTCTGAATAGTATAAATAGAAGAGATTGGAGCATTCTGCTTATTGGTTTGGATTTGATTGCGAGCGATTACTATTTTTGGAAAATTGGAAGAAATGTTTAGATACACAATTATTATAATAAATCAATAAGGAAATATGTTCCTAAAAAAAATTAAAAACTTTTAATTCATTATCTATAGGAGTATATGCGGTGAAAATGTAAAAACGAAAAGAGTACCCATTTCATATAAATTTTCTATAGCAAATGTAATATCAGAAAATCATATATTTTATAAAGAATAATTAATGTATAATATACGCATGTAACCGTATTAATATATTATCTATATATATATATATATATATATATATATATATATATATATATATTGTTATAGTGTACATACTTAATCATACATTGTGATTGCTATCATTTGACATTTGAAATGCCGATGTGATTAAATGAATTTATTCTAGATAAACATGATTATTGACAAACTCGAGAAAATTTAATTTAATTGTATCGCTCGATTATAACTTAAATATAAGAATAACGAATGAAATCTTTTTGTTGACTATAAAGAACAGACATATGATATTTCGAAAAATCGAAATAGTTCGAAAGAATTAAAGTATGGATAAGTATGTTAAATAAAAAAAAAGATATATATATATGTCCATACATATAATAAAATAAAACTATATTATTTCAATTTGAAACTTTATTAAATAAAAAGCTTATATGTATGCGTATGCATCTTTCAATTCCATTATAACATTATAATCTGAAAATGAAAATTTGTACGGAATAAATATTGAAAGTTATCGTTAATATTTTACGCGAACACGTTTACTATTTCTGTAATTTTTTACCAATATTTCTAATAATTTTCTTTTCTTTTACATGAAATTCTGATGAATTAATAGATGGGATTCGATGTACCATGGACTTATTCTTTCTTTTACGAATGAAAATACATTTTTCTATGATCAGAATACAAGTACTCAAAACGATACCAATTAAGAAAAAGCAAATAAGAGGTATAACGCTGATTAGACGAACTGGTTGATACTCGATCATATCAGTGGATTCCTTTTTAAGTAATTTATATTTTAAACGATTTATCATACCGTTATCGGTAAATCTCTGCAACCTAAAACGTACTAATTCTATAACATACGTTAAATGAAAATTTATATTATTAGATTCATATATTCTTACTGAAAATTGATGATGTCGGTGAATGGATTGTGTTTAGATAAGACGATAGCAAACCAGTTTATATGTTCTGTTTCAATGCGAACTCTATCGCATGAATTTTCAAAATAATTTAACTGATCACTCATATATAGTGCCAGTTTCTCATTTTTACAAACCTATAATTTAATAATAAATGTTATTATTAAAATTATATACAGGATACAACGAAACTAAATGGTAAATCCTTGTTAATGAATTTCTTCTAATTAGAGTAGAAAAAACTAGGTTCTATTGGTCCGGAAATGTTTAATGTTTGAGTTATTAGTATTTAAAGTTGTCTCTTATAATTAATGATTCCGAATCATCATCAATTTATTTCTGGAATCAAATCTAGAAAATTAGTTCTATTCTGTTTAAGTATGCCAAGTAATATAATTCTTGTTGAACTGAATATCACTTATTCAATTATATATATATATATATATATATATATATATATATATTACTGATTATCAATCGCAAATCGATTACCGTATTCACAATCACGCGTAGGAATTTTTTGAAGCTTTTTCGGAAATCAATAGATTCATAAAATCTTGTCTGCATTCGGATAGGAAATGGACACTTTGAATATTTCATGCAAGAAAATATTAACAGTGTACATAAAAATTTAAGTAAATAAACATTGGAGTATTATAAAATTCGTTTCAAATTCTTTATAACTCAAAAATTAAGTATTTCCGTACTTATGTTAATAGAAATTTGTTTTTCTTCTCCGTAGATAAATAATTCATTTATGAAACTTTGCTACGTTCCATAGAGTATAAATGAATGTTATTTAATATTTCTTTTATAATACTTCATCGTACTCTTTCAAATCTTTCAAATTCGTTGGTGGGCAATTCTTCATCTTTTAGTATCAATTTCGTAAGCTTCTGTGCAAACGGATCTTTCGAATTCTGTAAGTAAATATATTCCTCTACCTATACTTATATTTTTACACATAAACATATATGCGTATAGAATAAAGCACATATATATATATATATATATATATATATATACAACGACGTATGTACCGTACTTACTGCAAATTTATCAAAGTAAGCCGTACCACGAGCAACGATAAGTTGATAAGTACCATCTGCAACGAAATCCTCTAATGAATGAAATGGTAAGATGTGATTTACAGACGTTAAAATGCTTATCAAAGCAGCTGAATAGCCGGCCCAAAAGACGATAATGAAAAAAAATATAGAAAAGTATGCCATTCGTAAGGAAGAGTTAGGAGAAAAATCTGCAGCAAAAGAATACTTTGAATAAATATATCTATTAGAAGTACAAAAAGAAATACAAATCAAGAAATATTGAATCAAACCAGCAATTCCCTGTTGGCAAAATATACCCCAAATTTCTAAAAAAATATCGATCAATAAATATCCTATTTTGCGATCGGTTCCAATTTTTATTTTGAGTAAGACTAGGAAGATCAACGAAACAATTAATATTCCAAATACAGCAGACCAAACAGAACTTGTAAATGTCTATAAAAATAATAATTTTTTAATTTATGAATGTTGATACATGAAAAAGAGAAAAGTGCAAAATTCGATAGCAAATAATCGTACTGAAAAGTAAGACGACCATTGAATCATACAATTGTTTGGTTGTTGAATAACAAAAATATTCTTGTAGTTGAAAACAGGATGCGTGAAGTCGACTATATTAAATCTATCCTTGTTAATAATAAATTCTGAAATAGAAATGTCAGCACGTCCTGTATATAATTCCGCAATTCCACCAGACCAAGTCTTTTTTTCTGGATTCCATTTCCCATACTCTTCCACTTCTGAGACAACGTTGAAACTAAAATTCAAAATTTCACGAAGATCTTTTAATATCATACCAAATACATTGTCTACTTCGCCATCCTTGTTTTTAATTATGGATTGTACATCCTAAACAGAGAGAAGAAGAAAAGGAAGAAAGAAACATAGACAAACTTTCTGCATTAAAAAAAGAGACATAAATATTTTACCTTCACTAGAACAGCTCTCATGATTAAACCTTTTAAATTATTTCTTCGTTTGTAAAGAAAATCTGGCACTATTTTAGTAATTCCTTTCTCTAAACTCCAAGTTGCTACATCCATCATCTCGATTTGATTCATATCGATTGAATACCATTCTCGTAAAATATTTTCCGTATCACAACGGACCATCATTTCCGTGTTGAATGTTAAATGAAATATATTACCTGGTGGATTGTGACAGTAATTAAAACTATTTTCCTTGTAAATGAATATCACTAGCCACACAGCTGACGACATATCAAAAGTACTTGTTGCTAAAGAGAATTCATTAATAGCATTGAAATTTGAGATCAGCGCTATGAAATACGGTCGTATACTTTGTTTTAAGTAATACGATGATTCTTGCAGTTGTGAAAAGTACAAATTCGTGCTCGACACTCCTTCGCGAGAAAGTGCCCGTCCCCATTTAAGCATTATCGTTGTCATTTCCATTTCTGAGGAAAATGAAAATAAATATAATAAAAATTTAAAAAAATGAAATGGAAAGTGTTTTCACCTTTTATCGATTCGGGATATAAAAATACTATAGATTTCGGTTTGTAAACTTTGCAAATATCCATGATAAAAAAAGTATGTTCATCACCGATAGACTGAAATTCGGATGAACTTGTAGTCTTCAGAAGAAAAAGAAGAAGAAGTATCTTCAATGACGTAACTAACACCATTTTTTTCGACTGTGGATTGAATAATTTTAGTGCTTCTTTTCAATTTGAACGAATCGACGACAATTAAAGGAAATGAAAGTTTTTCTATCCGACAGCGAAAGAAGACCACACGAGACTAAATTTTTAAACTATTAAAAGGATTATTATCACGTCGTTTATTATGGTTGTTGCGTACATCGGAAGTCACGCGATGTTCGTATGCATATTAGCGCGGAGAAAATAATTTTATCTTTGCTGGTATACATATATTATCGATCGATTAAGAAACATTTTTTCCATTTGCGTCTTTATTATTATCTCTATAATATATCTTTATATATTATCATTATCTTTGATGTACAGGTGAATCCATCCACATATACGCACCGATATATACATGCTTATAAAAATTCATATCTATTTCTTTAACGTATATATATCCATACATATTGTAAGTTTATATTATTTTATGTGGTACGTTCACATAAATCAAATATTTATTGCAATTACAGCAATATTATTAAGTCTAAAATGTTAAGCATTTATTGCAATAATAGCGATTACTTAAAAACAGCATTGTGCTAAAAATTTTTGAGTTGTATTAGCAAGTTCAAGAGCTTATACATAATTGTTAAAAATGATGTAGAATTCGATTAAACGGTACAAGCTACGTCTATCGACCTACCTGAGGAAACCTCGTGTAACTACAATAGAGCGTGGCAGGATTAGTTAACCGATTCGATTGACCAAATAATAAACACTTAGATAACAAAGTTAAAAAAGAACGCACGTATAAAATTGAGCACTCTAAGGAGGCATGAGCTACAAAAATGAAATCTGAATTGAGAATTACGTAATCGAACGCCATGCAAAAATACAAAGCTAGCCAATGATACAATTTGTTTCAGATGCATTTTGAAATGTGTAAATGGAGATAATATTAATGCTAGCATTCTATCAGATTGGAACAAAAGAATTTCCGGTATTCCCTAAATGGATTAATCTTCTTCGATTGCAGCAAAGTTAGTACGTTTACAAGTATGTTAAAATATATCGTACAGATAAATGTGTTATCATTCATCAGTTATTTTTAAA
>NC_057703.1:3285061-3286438 GCF_014466175.1 Vespula pensylvanica
ATCTGTTACGGATGAATCGTGATTAAGCAGTATACATAATTGAATTTATTTTTTCAAAATTTCCAATAAATATAATTTTCTCTCTAAGAGAAGTTAATTTGATTGTACGAGTTTGTCAAATTTTCAATAATAGCAATTTCAATGAATGTACCCGTAATACACAAACATATACACACACAGATTTATTTCAATATATATTATATATAGACATTATATATTAATAATATATAATCATATATTTATAATATATAAATATTTTTTTCGATAATTTCGTGATTGTGGGATAACTAGAATATAATGTTTATATAAATATTCATACGGGCGTAACTTGAAATGTAGTAACGAAATCGAAATTACAATACAAGTGCATCCATATAAAGTTTTATTTGCTTGTTACTTTAGTATATAATATATATTCAGCTAATTTTCAATATAACTCTTATTACTGTCTAAAAAATTATTATCACAAGAGCGGAGTTTTGTATACCTTCATCATATACTTCTACAGCGATGTCATTTATTTATTATTGGACGACGCACAATAATCTATAATACCCTTTTGTTCTCTTGTAATATTTCGATTAATTTTGAAAATTCTCAGGAAAATGACGCTTCAAATACGATTAATTTAATATTTAAACTCCAAATGATATATTAGAATGTAATTGCGACATTTAATGACAATCGTTACCTATGATTTTTACTATATAAAAATTTATCAATCTTTCTTTTATAATATAAAAAACATTAAAGTACAAGAGAAGAAATGGAAACATTTCTATCGAAGATAATCATATTGCACAGAAACAAACATAACGGCTGTATTATAAAACAAAATATTTTTGAAAAGCATCAGAAGAGAGAAATACACCATATAACAAATTATTCGATGAACACACAGAAGAATTATATTTTACAAAATATACGTTGGCCGGTTAAGAGTATTCAAAGAAAAAGTATCAGAAAAACTTTTCAAGATGGCTACTAGTGAAATAAGATGATTCGGTCATCCTGAAATAATCCGAAATCAATTGTTCTTTGTGGCAATGAAAATTATGAGCCTAACAGTTTATAATTCTCTTATTTCTAACATATCAGTAAAGATTCTAATATAACATGATACTAAATTATATCAGAAGAGTACACCAACTATTTCTTAGAATGTAGTTTTGCTTTCTTTAAATGCATATTAAATTCAGGTTGGTGTTGGACTAAATAAAAGGTTCTCTTCTTCGTCATGATAAAACAATTAAGATAAACTGTGACGACCTTCACATTAGGAGCCAATAAAGTCTGATCCATTGATTTTGAAACCATAAATAAATTTAAAAATAACTGATGAATGATAACACATTTATCTGTACGATATATTTTAAC
>NC_057703.1:3286538-3290943 GCF_014466175.1 Vespula pensylvanica
TTTAAAAATAACTGATGAATGATAACACATTTATCTGTACGATATATTTTAACAAACTTGTAAACGTACTAACTTTGCTGCAATCCAAAAAAATTAATCCATTTAGGGAATACCGAAAACTCCTTTGTTCCAAACTGACAGATTACCAATATCAATAACGAGAATGGTATTTGATCGATACGAATTAAATCGAGATGATGGATGTAGCAACTTGGAGTTTAGAGAAAGGAATTATTAGAATGGTGCCAGATTTTCTTTACAAACGAAGAAATAATGATAATATGCATTATCACCATTTACACATTTCAAAACGCATGTGAAACAAATTGTATCATTTGCTATCCTTGTATTTTTAGGCATGGCGTTCGATTACGTAGCTCTCAATTCAGAATTCATTTTTGTAGCTCATGCCTTCTTAGAGAGCTCAATTTTATACGTGCGTTCTTTTTTGACTTTATTATCTAAGTGTTTATTATTTGCTCAATCGATTATATTAACTAATCCTGCCACGTTCGATAGTTATTACGCGACGTTTTCTTAAGAAAGTCGATAGACGTAGCTTGTAGCGTCTAAACGAAATCTACCTGTATGAAATATGAGCTTTTTAACTTACTAATCCAACTCAAAAATTGATAGCACAATGCTGTTTTTAAGAAATCGCTATAATTGCAATAAATGCTTAACATTTTAGACTTAATAATATCGTTTTAATTGCAAGAAATACTTGATTTATATGACCGTATCATATAAAATAATATAAACGTACAATGTTATGGATATATATACGTTAAGGAAATAGATATGAATTTATATTAGCATGTATGTATCAGTACGTATGTGTGGATGGATTTACCTACACATCAAAGATGATAATGAAACAAAAAAGGGACAGATGGAAAGAATTTTTAATAATCGATCGATAATAAATGTATACCAGCAAATATAAAATTATTTTCTCCGCGCTAATATGCATACGAACATCGCGTGACTTCTGATGTACGCAACAATCATAATAAACGACGTGATAATAATCCTTTCAATAGTTTAAAAATTTAGTCTCTTATAGTGTTCTTTCGCTGTAGGATAGAAAATTTTTCGTTTTCTATAATTGTTCTCGATTTGTTCAGATTGAAAAGAAGCATTAAAATTATTTAATCGACAAAAGAAAAAAATGGTGTTGGACGTGCCACTAAAGATACTTCTTTTTCTTATTCTTCTTCCTTATCTACCGAAGACCGTCAATTCATCCGAATTTCATTCCATCGGCGACGAACAAACTCCCTTTCTCATAGATATTTGCAAAGTATACGCACCAAAATCAGTAGTATTTTTATATGCCAAATCGACAAAAGGTAAAAATACTATTCATTTTGTTTTCTTCATTTTTATTATATTTATTTTCATTTTTTTCCATCTCACTTTCCTTCATCTTCCTTTCAGAAATGGAAATGACAACTTTAATGTTCAAATGGATAAGGGCACTTTTCCGTGAAGGGATAGCAAGCACGAATTTGTACTTTTCACAATTAAACGAATCATCGTACTACTTAAAACAAACTATACGACCGCATTTCATAGCGCTAATCTCAAATTTCAATGCAATTAATGAGTTCTCTTTAGCAACAAGTACCTTTGATATGTCGTCAGCTGTTTGGCTAGTGATATTCATTTACAAAGAAAATACTCTCAATTATTGTTACAATCCAGCAGGTAATATATTTCATTTAACATTCAACACTGAAATGATGGTTCGTTGTGGTACAGAAAATATTTTACGAGAATGGTATTCGATCGATACGAATCAAATTGAGATCAATGATATAGCTACTTGGAGTTTGGAGAAAGGAATCACTAAAATGGTTCCAGATTTTATTTACAAACGAAGAAATAATTTAAGGGGTATAGTCATGAGAGCTGTAATAGTAAAGGTAAAATATCTTCATTTATACATCTTTTCTATTTTCTACTGAAACATATTATTTTTCATTTTTTTTTCTCTTCTATAGGATTCAACATTCATAAACCTGAAAGAGGTTGGCCAATTAGGTAGTACGTTCAATGAACTACTAAGAGAAATATGTGCTGCTCTTAACTTCAGTTTTGACATCGTCTCAGAAGTAAAAGAATTTGGAAGATGGAATCCACAAGAAAATACTTGGACTGGAGCAATTGCAGAATTATATGCAAGACGAGCAAACATTTCTCTTGCTGGTTTTACTATTACTGGAGATAGATTAAATGCCGTTGACTTCACGCTTCCTCATCTAATCACCAAAAACTATCTCTACATTCGGAAATCAGAACTATTTACAGTTAAATGGTCATCTTATTTTCTAGTACGATTAGTTGCAATTAAATTTTTAATTGTTTTCTTCTTCATGGATTAACTCTTACGAATAAAAAATTATTATTTTTGTAGACTTTCACAAATTCTGTTTGGATGGCTATGTTTGGTGTATTTATTGTAGCATGGATTTTATTGACTTTTCTCAAAATGAAGTATAGAACTGATCGTAAAATAAGATATTTATTGATCGATAATTTTATGGAGATATGGAGTATACTTTGTCAACAAGGACTTGCTGGTTTGATTTAATGTTTCTTAATTTGCGATTAATTTCGTTTTTCTAATAAATGCATTTATACAAAGTATTACTTTCTGTAGATTTTTCTGGTAGATCTTCTCTTCGAATAACATACCTCTCTCTATTTCTTTTGGTTACTGTCTTTTGGGCAAGCTATTCAGCTACTTTAATAAGCATTTTGACTTCAGTAATCAACGTTTTACCATTTCATTCATTCAGAAGCTTCGTTGCAGATGGTACTTATCAACTTGCTGTTCCTCGTGGTACATTTTATTATGATAAGTTTGCAGTAAGTATGATACATACTTCGTTCTATATGTATATTAAACGTATGTTATATGTATATGTATATTGTATATTTATATATATGTATGTGTTTAATATATTGTATGTGTATATTACATATATACGTATATTATTATACATATATATGTATTTTTTAATTTTCCCTTTTGTACACACACATATTTATGTGTAAAAGAGTATATTTACTTACAGGATTCGAAAGATCCGCTTGCAGAAAAGGTAATGAAGTTGATGTTAGAAGTAGAAGAATTGCCCAGTAATGAATTTGAGGGATTTAAAATAGTAAGATGAAGTATTATAAAAGAAATATTAAACAACATTCACTTATACTGTATGGAAAGCAACTACGTGGTAAAGTTTTATGAATGAATTATTCATCTATAGAGAAGAAAAACTAAAATATATCATAAGTACAGGAATACTTATGATTTGAATTATAAGAATTTGAAATCAAATACCCTTGTACTTCAATGTTTCTTGACTTGAATTTTGATGTATCTTATTAATATTTTCTTGTATGAGATATTAGATATGTCCATTTCCTGTTCGAATACAAACAAGATTTTATGGACCTATTGATTTCCTAAGAAGCTCCCAAATAAGTCTACGTATCATTGTAAATACGCTAATCCATTTGTGAGTGATATTGGTACTCGAATTAAGAAAAAATTCAATAGATCTCTTTGCATATTCAAATAAAGTATAATTAGTGTTTCAGATTTAATTACAGAAATAAAGTGATCATGTTTCGAGATCACTAATTGTACGATCCTAATTTAAAATCTAATAACTCAAAAATTAAACATTTTCGGACTGATTTTGATAGAAGTCAAGTCTTCTTCCGCTACGTATGCAGAATCCATTTTTGAAACTTCGCCATTAAATTTCGCTGAAAGCTGTATATAGTTTTATTATTAATATTTGTTATTAAAGGTCTGTGAAAATCGGAATCTAGCAATGTACACGAGTGATGAATTGAACAGTATAGGAAATCTGAAGATGCCATGCGATATAATTCGTATTGAAACAGGACATAGAAACAGTTTTGCTATGGTTTTATCTAAACACAATCCATTCACCAATCTCATCAATTTTCAGTAAGAATACAAGTATCAACTAATATAAAATTTAATTTAATGTATATTATAGCACTAGTTTGTTCTAGGTTGCAGAAATTCATCGACTATGGTATGATAAATCGTTTAAAATATAAGTCATCTAAAAAGAAACCATGTGATATGATCAAGCATCAACCGGTTCCCTTAATCAGCGTTATCTCTCTTCTTCTTTTCTTCTCAATTGGTATTGTTTTGAGTATATGTATTCTGATCGTAGAAAAGTATATTTTCGTTCGTAAAAGAAAGAAAATTTCCTTGGAAAATCGCATTCCATCCATTAAGTCCTCTGTACTTTATATAAAACGAAAGAAAAATATTAGCAATGTTGCAATAGATTACGCAGACCAGAAATGTGCGTGTGTAAGTTACACACCTAACAGCAACTATGATGTTCGC
>NC_057703.1:3291043-3300699 GCF_014466175.1 Vespula pensylvanica
TCAATTATGTATACTGCTTAATCACGATTCATCCGTAACAGATGATAAAAAATAGTCAGTAAATTCTCTTTCAATTTCTAATTGTACTAAGTAGTGTCATACTTTAAATATACATAATCATGTCCCTGTTTGATTGGGAGATTATTATCGTAATATAAAAATTCGTTAAAGCGATCATTATAGTTGCTGTTAGGTGTGTAACTTACACACGCACATTTCTCGTCTGCGTAATCTATTGCAACATTGCTAATATTTTTCTTTCGTTTTATACAAAGTACAGAGGACTTAATGGATAGAACGCGATTTTCCAAGGAAATTTTCTTTCCCTTACGAACGAAAATATACTTTTCAACGATCAGAATACATATACTCAAAACAATACCAATTGAGAAGAAAAGAAGAAGAGAGATAACGCTGATTAGGGGAACCGGTTGATGCTTGATCATATCACATGGTTTCTTTTCAGATGACTTATATTTTAAACGATTTATCATACCATAGTCGATGAATTTCTGCAACCTAGAACAAACTAGTGCTATAATATACATTAAATTAAATTTTATATTAGTTGATACTTGTATTCTTACTGAAAATTGATGAGATTGGTGAATGGATTGTGTTTAGATAAAACCATAGCAAAACTGTTTCTATGTCCTGTTTCAATACGAATTATATCGCATGGCATCTTCAGATTTCCTATACTGTTCAATTCATCACTCGTGTACATTGCTAGCTTCCGATTTTCACAGACCTTTAATAACGAATATTAATAATAAAACTATATACAACTTTCAGCGAAACTTAATGGCGAAGTTTCAAAAATGGATTCTGCATACGTAGCGGAAGAAGACTTGACTTCTATCAAAATGAGTACGAAAATGTTTAATTTTTGACTTATTAGGTTTTGAATTAAGATCATGCAATTAGTAATTTTGAAACATGATCATTTTATTTCTGGAATTAAATCTGAAACACTAATTATACTTTATTTGAATATGCAAAGAGATCTATTGAATTTTTTCTTAATTCGAGTACCAATATCACTCACAAATGGATTAGCGTATTTACAATGATACGTAGACTTATTTGGGAGCTTCTTAGGAAATCAATAGGTTCATAAAATCTTGTTTGTATTCGAACAGGAAATGGACATTTCTAATATCTCATACAAGAAAATATTAATAAAGTACATCAAAATTCAAGTAAAGAAACATTGAATTACTATGAAATTCTATTTCAAATTCTTATAATTTAAATTATAAGAATTTTATATATATATATAAATTGTATTGTATTATATATATTATATATATAATATATATATATATATATATATATATATATATATAAATTATAAGATTTCCGTACTTATGATATATCTTAGTTTTTCTTCATTATAGATGAATGAGTTATTCATAAAACTTTGCTACGTAGTTGCTTTTCACACAGTATAAATGGATGTTATTTAATATTTCTTTTATAATACTTCATCTTACTATTTTAAATCCCTCAAATTCGCTAATGGGCAATTTTTCTTCTTCTAACATTAACTTCATAACCTTCTTTGCAAGCGGATCTTTTGAGTTCTGTAAGTAAATATATTCTTTTGCTTAAACTTATCGTTTTACACATAAATATATGTGTGTACAATAGGGCAAATTACAAAATATATATATATATATATATATATATATACGTATAATAATATAGGTATATATGTATATATACATATACAATATACTATACATATACATATAATATACGTATAATATACATATGCAACGACGTATGTATCATACTTACTGCGAATTTGTCATAATAAGATGTACCACGAAGAACAGCAAGTTGATAAGTACCATCTGCAACGAAGCTTCTGAATGAATGAAATGGTAAAACGTTGATTACTGAAGTCAAAATGCTTATTGAAGTAGCTGAATAGCTTGCCCAAAAGACAGTAACCAAAAAAAATAGAGAGAGGTATGTTATTCGTAGAGAAGATCTACCAGAAAAATCTATAGAAAAGTAATACTTTGTATAAATGCATTTATTAGAAAAACGGAATTAAACGCAAATTAAGAAACATTGAATCAAACCGATAAGTCCTTGTTGACAAACTATACCCCATATCTCTATAAAATTATCGACCAATAAATATCCTATTTTACGATCAGTTCCATACTTCATTTTGAGAAAAGTCAATGAAATCCATTCCATGATAAATACACCAAACATAGCCATCCAAACAGAATTTGTGAAAGTCTACAAAAAAAATTATTTTTTTATTTATGAAAATGAACGCATTAAGGAGAAAACAATTAAAAATTTGATCAACTAATCGTACTTGAAAATAAGATGACCATTTAACTGTAAATATTTCCGGTTTATGAATGTAGAGATAATTTCTGGAGATTAAATGAGGAAACGTGAAGTCAACGGCATTTAGTCTGTCTTTAGTAATAGAAAATCTTGCAAGAGAAATGTCAGCACGTCCTGTATATAGTTCTGCAATTGCACCAGTCCAAGTTTTTTCCTCTGGATTCCATCTTCCATACTCTATTACTTCCGACACAACATAGAAACTGAAATTGAGAGTAATACATATTTCTCTTAGTACTTCATAAAACATATTTTCTAACTCATCATCCTTTCTGATATTTATGAATGGAGTACCCTGCAAGAGAAAAAATAATACAAAAGAAGAAAACAAAAAATAATTTTTTTTAATAGAAAATAAAAAAGATATCTAGGCGAAGATAATTTACCTTAATTGTTACAGCTCTCATAATGAAACCTTTTAAATTATTTCTTCGTTTGTAAATAAAATCTGGAACCATTTTAGTGATTCCTTTCTCCAAACTCCAAGTAGCTATATCATTGATCTCAATTTGATTCGTATCGATCGAATACCATTCTCGTAAAATATTTTCTGTACCACAACGAACCATCATTTCAGTGTTGAATGTTAAATGAAATATATTACCTGGTGGATTGTGACAGTAATTAAAACTATTTTCCTTGTAAATGAATATCACTAGCCACACAGCTGACGACATATCAAAGGTACTTGTTGCTAAAGAGAACTCATTAATAGCATTGAAATTTGAGATCAGCGCTATGAAATGCGGTCGTATAGTTTGTTTTAAGTAGTACGATGATTCGTTTAATTGTGAAAAGTACAAATTCGTGCTTGCTATCCCTTCACGGAAAAGTGCCCTTATCCATTTGAACATTAAAGTTGTCATTTCCATTTCTGAAAGGAAGATAAAGGAAAGTGAGATGGAAAAAAATGAAAATAAATATAATAAAAATGAAGAAAACAAAATGGAAAGTATATTTACCTTTTATCGATTCGGCATATAAAAATACTACAGATTTTGGTGCGTATACTTTGCAAATATCTATGAGAAAAGGAGTTTGTTCGTCACCGATGGAATGAAATTCGGATGAATTGACGATCTTTGGTAGATAAGAAAGAAGAAGAAGAAGAAAAAGAAGAAATATCTTTAATGGCACGACCAACACCATTTTTTTCTTCTGTTGATTAAATAATTTTAGTGCTTCTTTTCAATTTGAACAAATCGACAACAATCAAAGAAAATGAAAACTTTTCTATCCAACAGCGGAAGAAGACCATAGGAGACTAAATTTTTTAACTATTGAAAGGATTGTTATCATTTTGAACTATTGAAAGGATTGTTATCACGTTTATTATGATTGTTGCGTACATCGAAAGTCACGCGATGTTCGTATGCATATTAGCGCGAAAAAAATAATTTTATCTTTGCTAGAATACATTTATTATCGATCGATTAATAAACGTTCTTTGCATTTGCCTTTTTTATTACTTCATTATCATCTTTGATGTATGGGTGAATCCATTTACAGGTACGCACTGATACATGTATGCTTATATAAATTCATATCTATTTCTGCAACATATATATATGACTACTCATTACACGTTTATGTTACTTTCAGGCTGGAAGAAATTGTAAAAATTCCATTTTCTTTGAAATAGTGTAATAAGGATTCTGATATAATATAAAATCAAAACAATAAACTGTACTTAATAATGATTGATCACGACACTTTTTAAGAAGTGTATATGAACTAAGGGGCTAAGAAGAAATTCCAGTTAATCAATATAATCTGTATTGAAGTAGAATGTGTTTATAAAATCTCATTTAACTTTATTCATGTATCGATATATGTTCTTCAACTTTATCTGTTCGTGATCTATTTAATATAATGTGCATTTTGCTGCATGTGCATGAGCTTTAACATTTAATATTGTTGGAAAAAAATAAAATCAGGAAAGTATTTATCTATATCAACAATTTTTCTGTGGTCCAAATTACGGTTAGAGAAAATGTACGAAATTGTTGACTATATAGCACTGTTACTCAAACTTTTTCCAATCACGTTTCACCTCAACGCTTGAAAATTTTAATGTTCTCTCGCGTAGTTTAGTAGAAAAAAAAGAAACTTGAATTGTGTTATGTTTGCTAATATAAAAACGACCTGCACTCAAGGACATACATCCATACTATAGATGAACAGTAAGAATAATAATTTGTTATTTCTTGTAATTTGCTGTATTGTGAAGGCACAACTACGAGAACGAGTTTATCTGCGTTTCTCGCACTTGATCAGTAATTTGTCTGTTCACAAAAAGAATCTGGTCATCGTCTTTTCTTAATGGTCGGAATAAGAGACCTAATGGTTGCAACAAATAAGGGTAGTGGCAGAAGGCTTGGAAACTGTCGAAAGTCCTCATCAAAATATCGATGACCGTGTTCCCGCAAACTAATGGGAGAATGCAATTTCTTTAAAGAATCCCGTAGAATCCATAAGGCAGATACGTGATAAAAAATACTTGTCGAATTGAAGTTATAACAATATATTTTTAAATAAAGGGATATAATATTTATTAGTTTCATGTTTCATAATATATTATTAATTAGTATATTATTAATTACGTTAGCGACATCTAAAAGAAGGATGGTTGGAAATATTTATCAAAATTTTAAAGTTTTGATGATTTAGATTGTGCTAGATATCTCTGATTGAGACATAACTAATGATGTAGTAATACTCACTGTCTTACAAGTGAGTATGAATGCTTTCATCCGACTGAATTTTGACTTCTCTCGAATTATCAGCGAAAACAATAATGAATTAGGAAAGGAAATGGAAAGGGAAAAGTTTAAGTAAAAAGTGTCTGGAAAGGACAGGTAATAATATCCTTATTGGTCCTGGATGTGTTAGGATAATTCGTTCATAATTTATAAACAATCTTATGTGTGGTTCTTTGTCCTAATGACAGTATGGACCCATGAGTATCGTATTGATATTTGAAAAGTTAAACAAATCCATTGCTCGTTTTATTTAAGATAACTTTTACTGTATTAAATTATTGCCCAACTCAACTCATTATTAAAAACTACATGCTTGACCAAAAGTGCCTAAATTCAGACAAAAGTAGCAAAGTGTTTTTTATCTAAATGTTTTCTTAGCAACTGTTTAACGAATTTTCAAGAGCAGATATTTTAGGTATATGGTCTTTAGGAGAAAATATTGAGAATTATAGAGGATATGTACGTTTACGTCAACATAACGAACGAAGATATAATTTACAGAGTTTAATGATGAAAGTTGTTATACTTAAGGTGAGATATTTATTACTTTTTTTGTTTTTAACGAAATTTGTCTCTAATTATTCTTTTCTAGACTTTTTTCTTTTATAGTCTTCACCATTCGTAAATATAAACAAGAATGGCGAATTAGATTAGATATACTTCGTAGAATATTAACAATTTGGTATCATTCTGAATTTTAAGCTCGACATTCTTTTGGAAGTAGAAAAGTATGAAAAATTAAATCCAGAAGAAAAGATTTGGACTGAAGCAATTACAGAGTTATATACAAAACGTGCTGACATTTCTCTTTCAGATTTTTTTATTATCAGTGTTAAATTGAATGTTGTTGACTTTACGCTTCCTATTTTAAAGAACAACAACTGTTTCGTTGTCCGAGAATCAGAAAAATTTGGGATTAAATTATTATTTTACTTTTAATGCGACAATTTACTCTTAGTAATACGTAGTATAAATTGAGTCCCAACTCTTTGGTCACTTTGTGTGTATATGTGTTTGTGTGTGTACATATATATTATAACAATATATTATGTACATAATAAGTAATATACATAATATATATTAAAGTACATTTGTGTGTACGTCGATGTGTTTGTATTACGGGCTTATCCCGTAATTATAAGACGATTCCTATCATGTGAAATTTGATATGCTAATGCAATCACATTGACTTCAGTTAGTCAGAAAAATAACTTAATTAAAAATTTCACAGAAACATAAATCAGTTACATAGGCGATTTAATTTCGACTCATACATAAGAAATAAAAAATAAAATTTTTTTCAATTCTGAAATATGCAAATATATCATATTTCGCGCAGTAAGAAAAACCGAAACAATTCGAAAGAACTAAAATCTGTGTAAGCACATTCGATAAATGTAGAAAATATGTTATATACACCTTTTCACCTACAGTATAATGAAGAAATTCTATTCCGATTTCCAACTGTACTAAATAATGCAAAGGCTTAAATATCAATATGCGTATTTCTATTCCAATAGAATATTAAAGTCAAGATTCATTAAATATAGATTCATCAAAACAAGCATTATAGTTAAATATGTAACATAGGAGTGCGCATTAACGATACGCATAATTTATTGTAATATCTCTAATAGCTTTTTTACTTTTTGACAATTTAATCAAAGGAACATGATGTACTATCGATATTTTCTTCCTTTTATGAATGAAAATACACTTTTCTATTATAAAAATACAAAAACTTAAAACGATACCAATTGACAAGAAAAAAATAAGCGATATTACGCTGATTAAAGAAATCGGTTGATGATTGATCATATCATTGGATTTCCTTTCAAACGATGTATCTTTTAAACGACTCATCATACCGTAGCCGATAAATTTCTGCAACCTAAAATAGGCTAGTATTTTAGTACACAATAAATCAAAATTTACATTCTCAGATACTTGTACTCTTACTGAAAATTGATGACATCAGTAAATGGACTGTCCTTAGATAAAGTTATAGCAAAATTGCTTACATGTCCAGTGTCAATAAGAACCACATTGCACAGAATTTTGTCATTTACCCTCTTTCTTATATCGTCATACGTGTACATTGCTAATTTCCGATTTTTACAAATCTGTAATTTAATATCGAATATTAATAATAAAACTAGATACATGGTGTAACAAAATTTCACAGCGCAACATTAGACATGTATTTCTAATATGTAGAGAAGAAAAAAATAGATTCTATCAACATTGGTCTGGATATGCTTAATTTTTAAGTTATAATATTTTCAGATGTGATCTTACAATTAGCGAACTCCAGTTATGTTTATTTCCTGGAATCAAATTTAAGACATTAGTTACATTATGTTTAAGTATATAACCATATCCAATGAATTTTTTGTTGTATTGAATATCTTCATTATCCGCAAATTAATTACCACATTCATATTCTTACGGAGATGAATTTTGGAATCTGTTGGGAACTTAATATGGAGTTAAAGTAGGCCTTGTATTCAAGCAAGAGAAGGATTTTGAAGATTTCATATAAAAAAATGTTTGCCGTATGCATCATAGTTCCAGTAGATTAGCATAATTGGAGTATTATAAAATTCTACTTCAGAATTTTATTATTCAAAGCTTAAGTAATTCCACATTCGTATTGATAGAACCTATTTTTTTCTTCTCTATAGATGAAGAATTCATTCTTGAAATATTAGCACACAGTTACTTAACACACAATACATATGAATATTATTAAAATTTTTTTCTTTTATAATGACTTTATCATACTCTCTTCAATATTTCTACTGCAGTATCGGGCAAATTTTTATCTTCTAGCATCAACTTCATCACCTCTTTCGCAAACGGATCTCCCGAATTCTATAAATAAAAATTTTATTTCTTTTTCGTAGTATTGTTAAATTTTTATTATTATATGTTTTTGTTTGTAATTATATTGTTATATATTTATTGTATGTTTACATATTTATATATAATATTACATAGATTATACATACAAACGGAATAATATTGTTTCATACTTACTGCAAATTTATCATAAAAAGCAGAACCACGAACAACTGCAAGTTGGTAAGTACCGTCTGTAACGAAACGCTCGAATGAATCAAATGGTAAGACATGGATAACGGATGTTAAAAAGCTTATCAAAGCAGCTGAATATACGGCCCATAAGACAGTAACCCAAAGAAATATAGAGAAATATGCTATTCGTAACGAAGATTTATGCGAGAAATCTACAATGAAGGAATATTATCAGTAAACATGTGAAGAACGATATAAAATGCAAACCGAAAAATATTGAATCTAACCAACAAGTCCCTGTTGGCAAAATATACCCCAAATCTCTAAAAAATTATCGAAAAATAAATATCCAATTTTACGATCGGTTCCATTTTTCATTTTGAGAAAGATCAGGAAGATCGATGTACCAATTAATAATCCAAATATAGCAAACCAAACAGAATGATTGAAAGCCTACAAAAATAACAATTTTATAATTCATGAAGATTTTCGCATGAGGAAGAATATAATAAAAAATTCGATAGCAAGTTATCGTACTAGAAAATAAGATGACCATTTAATCCGGAATTTTTCTGGTTCTCGAATAACGAGAAAGTTTTTGGTTTTAAAAACAGGATGCGTGAAGTCAACAACATTCAATCTCGCATTGGTAATAGAAAAACCTGAAAGAGCAATGTCAATATGACCTGCATATAATTCTGCAATTGCTCCAGTCCAAATCTTTTTTTTTGGATTCCATCTTCCATACTCTTCTACTTCCGAGACAATGTTGAAACTGAAATTAAGAGTAATACAAATTTCCCTCAATATTTCAGCAAATATACCGTCTATATCTCCACTCTTTCTGACGTTTACAAATGGTGAATCCTATAAAAGAAAAAAAAAATAGAAAAGAAGAAAACGAAAAATAATTTCTTTTAATAGATACTAAAAAAGATATTTAGAAAAAAATATATTACCTTGATTGTAACAGCTTTCATAATTAAGCCTTTTAAATTATTTCTTCGTTGGTAAATAAAATCTGGAACCATTTTAGTGATTCCTCTCTCCAAACTCCAAGTAGCTATATCATTGATCTCAATTTGATTCGTATCGATCGAATACCATTCTCGTAAAATATTTTCTGTACCACAACGAACCATCATTTCAGTGTTGAATGTTAAATGAAATATATTACCTGGTGGATTGTGACAATAATCGGAACCATGTTCTTTGTAAATGAACATCACTATCCACACAGCTGAAGACATGTCAAAGGTACTTGTTGCTGAAGAAAACTCATTAATCGCATTGTAATTAGAAATCACCACTATGTAATATGGTCGTATAATTTGTTTAAAGTAGTACGATGATTTGTGCAATTGTGAAAAATACAAGTTCCCCGTCACTATACCTTCCCAAGAAAGTGTACGTCTCCATTTGAACATGATCGTTGTCACTTCCATTTCTGAGAAAAAAGAAAATAAATATAATCGAAATGAC
>NC_057703.1:3300799-3304027 GCF_014466175.1 Vespula pensylvanica
AATGTTAATAAAAATTGTTAAAATATCATTTCGATTGAAAAAATTTAATAGACAATTTGATCGATAGGATCGAGGCAAGTACTTAACGAAATGATTTACGACTACATCACGTTTCAACAAATATATACCAATGTCATCTAATATCTAGTACTTGCTTATCTATAAAAGCTACATAAAAAAGTGCAATATGCTTATAGAAAGTTATTTAGCTTTATTCATGCGTTGACATAAATCAAAGATTCTTAGACGTTATCAATTCGAAAATCCATTTTGTGTAATATACATCTTGCCGTGTTCTATCCATTAATTGTGGATCTTTTAAAAAAAAATAAAAGAAGAAAAAATTTTCATTAGTACAAGTTATTTATTTTTCACTGGTCCATTCCGGGGTTAGAAAAAAAGAAATTAATACTTAACTGGAATGCAGTGTTTTCCAATTTTACGAGTATTATGGCCCTTCTCAACGCCCTAATAGTAACGATCTAGTAGAAAATGAAAGTAATATAAATCGCGATATGCCCATTGAACAAGTGTAAAGCCTTCGTTAAAGAGCATAGGTCCATGTGATAGATAAAATGTCCGAATGGTAAAACGTTAACTTTTTCTTTTAGTTATTCATATAGTTCCGCATTATCCATCGAAGGCATTGATCCTACATAATAGATTGGAAGAAGAGAGAAAATATGGAAAATATTGAATATTTCCACGATCTATTTTTACCTGTACGTGACCTACATGATAAATTGGCGGCGTGAATACGTTGAAAGTAATAAAGTTAAGTGCATTATAAGTTTTAAAGCACATTACATAAACATACGTACACTTGAGATAAAGAAACGGACGAAGAAGAGTTTTATTTAGTACATTCATAAACACTAAATGTAATAATAACAATAACAGATGCGATGTTACAAAGATATATTCAATATCGAAACGTAGGACAATGTTATTTGAAATTGTGAGAGGTGGCTGCAACATTTTAAATTGGTGATAACAGTTTTCAAGGTACCAAGGAATTTTTATTACATTACGTAGAATGTACGACTTTCGATAGAGTTTCCCCTAATCGATGTAAACATAAATTGACTCTAAGTAACCTGTATAAATTTACGTCTACATTAAAAGATTGTTACGTACTTACACCGTTAATAATTACAAGAAATTATCGTTTATAACTGGGGAAACAAACCAAAAGGGAATTTACACAGAATCTCGTAGTAATACTTACATAAGTTAAGTATCTGTTTTGATGATTCCTTAAAATTAGCATTGTAAAAGCAATTTATGTGTATTGGCAAATTAATAAATCTACACGCGGCTGTTAAAAATAAAAGAGGTAGATTTCAATTAGACTGTATACATCGATAAGTATAATAGTCCAATAATATGTCACGTAGTTAGAAACGAGCGTTGCTAATCGAACATGAGTCAAATCATGAATCAAGTCAAATTGAAACGCACGTATAATATTAAGCTATCTAAGAAAAGATGATCGACAAGAACGAATTCTCAATCGAGATTTTCGTCATCAACGGTGTTACTTACAAATACACGGACCACTATAGATATCATTTGTTTCAGATGCGATCCGAAACATCCAGCAATGAAATCTAATCTCTTTCGTAATATAGGATGCAAACAGTGTAATATAGTGAAGCATTTTGCAACAGTTTACAAAAAATCGAGGGTAGACAAAACAGTTGAAAGAATCCTCCTAGTCGAGCATATAGAAAATAGAAAACCATATGAGGTCATCATAATAATAGAAGATAGATCTGTAAAATTCGAACTAGAGAGTGTAACTGTTATAATGATCACGAATAATCCTGTACGCGAAAAAATGTTTTCTCGCGAAACTTTACGAAAAATTAGGCTTAACTTTTAAACAATTTATAAAACCGTTGTAGATATTATTGGACTGCATAGTATTCAAATTAGGGTACAGATACTACTTCTTTGACAGAATGCATTCGAAATTATTTTTTAACAAAGGAACTATTGACTTCTAATGATTGAAATGTGATCTATGAGTTTCATATTTCAGATTATTTAAATATCTAATGAATACTACGTCGATGGTAATCCTAGATTTTATAATTGACATTGACATATTATTATTAATATATAAATTGAATTTCAAACTTAGAAATTCAATTAATGGTCACGCTTCTGCTGAAGGGAAAATTGATGCCGAAATTTTCACTCCAGATCACGGCAATTTTTAACAAGTAATTTATATTAAGCAGAAAAGCACTTTCTGTGACAAAACCAATAATTTATGAAATTGATCTATTCGGTGTAATATTTATCACAGTGTCATATAAATGTAAATTAGCACAATTAGAATGATTTCTCTATTTTATAACAAACAATGAGTTGCACACATTTCTCTGCTATATAATTCATTAGTAAATATTCGTTCTGGCCTAAATTTAAGTTCATATGTGCTGTGACGGTAATTGTCTTATCATTTGAATTTCTATTAATCGCTACTTGATCATTCCTTAAACTATAATAATTCTATAAATCCTAAGTATCAACAGCTTTTTTCTTTGTTTTTCATCCACATCAATTAATAAAATTGCTGAGTTGGCATCAAATTTTCTATTTTCATAGCAACCACACTGAGTTTGTTTGCAGTTTTAACTTTTAAATCACGATTTATTTCTGAATTGTCATTATTATATAACTGCTGAATAGATCAGGCTCTATTAACCAAATCTTACGCATCAACTCTGTCATCAAGGATTTTCATTTCAGAATATAATTGTCTACAAATTTTAATTATTTTTAAAATAGTTAAATTGAATCCAAATTCCTCAAGTCTCAATGTGGAATCAAATTTTCATGTATAAAGTCCAACTAATTTCATCTTTGCAAGAATTTCATTTTCGTAACTTCAGAACAGGCAAACGCAGAGCGATCATTTTTTATTTACAACTTCATTGACATTTGTACTCATTTCGTAATTTGAATAAAATATTATACGTGATATCTTTTACTTTATTTACTTATTATTCGCATTATGTACATAATTTTGCAAGAAGTTCTGGAAATTTGATATTTTTCAATTTTTATGAACTAATTTTCCTTCTAAATATCTATTAATTTACGGTGTAAATCTTCGCGGTGTGATTGTTTTTGAGTTTTTCGAATTTTTTGGCCTTCAATTCATCATGAAATTGGTATGAAAATTACTACGATAGAATTCCTCGACGTTCGATCGCG
>NC_057703.1:3304127-3308761 GCF_014466175.1 Vespula pensylvanica
GATCGCGCAATAAATATCAAACGGCGTCTTGACTAGTAATTTCGACTGTGTTAAACATGTCTACCTTCATTTTTTTAGATCTCAACAATATCTAAGTAGAGAGGCTCATTCATTCTTTCTATATGTTGATATTTTATATTACTGATGCCTCTATTAATTTTAGTTGCATGTAGTTGACATATTCCACGATATAAGTACTCTAAGAATATTTCTCTAAGATGAATTCAATTAAAGGATTAAACGTTTTATATCATTTATCAGAAGATTCTCAAAAGATTATCAGAAGATTTTACAAAAAACCTTTGTCAAGTAAATACAACTCGAAATATATAATATTTATATAATACTCATCAAAAATAACTTGATTAAAAATAACAAAATTTTTCATAAAATATATTCATATTCAGAAAATTGCAAATTTCCAAATTAATATTAATACTTTTGTATGTCGAACATATTTGACTAATCCAGGTTTCTCTTTTGCCATGTATGTTAATATTGTTGCTCAGCAACAAGACACGAAAGCTGTTTCAAACCGACATTTTTGTGTTCTATTTGCAGTAACTTTGTTATAACATGTAAAAGTATGTCTATAATTTTGGAGCTTGATATTTCCTACTGATTCCCTTACAGACGAAGAAACGAGATAATCAATCAAACCAATCGCATTCTATTTATTAGCATCAAACATGTTTTTTGGTGTGTATATAAGTAAAATACGTGTATAACGACCGTCGCGTTGCTGACATTTATTTCATATGGAACAATAGATTGATCTTCTTCGATTGTAACAAAATTATTAGTATGTTTATATGTTTATTAAAATGTATTGTACAAATGACTGAATTCTCATTCATCTGTTATTCTTCAGTTTATGTAAGAACTTAACCGATTTCATTAACTTTTAGTGCTAAAAACATGATAGGTTCTTTAAATCGTTCCATTCTGAAAAATAAGTCAGTTCCTTCGTTCGATCCAGTACCTAATTCAGTTTGATTTGAATCTAAGAGAGACAAGATTACGTTCTAAGCAAAGATTAATGTATTCTTCTGATTCAATTTGGAGTCATATTTTCTTATCGCAATTTTGCGGACATATTTGAAAGCGATTGTAAAGATTACAAAAATGTATAATATTCATTAACAATATATTCATTTTGCATGCATTGCAAATATAATATGAGAGTATTTAATATTTGTTAAACGATATTATTTCATAATATATAAGTATGTATATACCTATATGTTATATATATTATATATTAATATAATAGATATATTATCACTCCTTATATCTGTATATAAATATAATAGTTTACATATGATATAATACAATACATTTTAAATGCTGCAATGAGAAATTTGAAACTCTGATCAAAGTAATTTGAATTAAATAGAAATAGATATTTTTAACAAAATATGCGAAAATGTGATTCCATTATATCGTCTAATCATGACTCATACATACAATGAAAGTAATAATTTTTGATGCTATGACATACATACGTATATCATACTTCGTGCAAGCATATAAATTCGAAATAGTTTCAAAAAAAAAAAAAAAAATCTGTACGAACATTCGATAAATATAGCAAATCTGTTAAATACATCACCACATGTAGAATACAAAAGAAACAGTTCCATTTTAATAAAAAGCTAAACGAAATTATGCAAAAACTTAGATATGTCTACGCGTATTTCTATTCTATTCTTTAAATTACTATTAAAATTATAATCTCAATATAAAAATTCTTTGAGAACGTACATTGCCGTTATTTTGAATAATTTAAGCGTTCACATTCATGATTCACGTAATGTTTTGTAATATTAAATTTTTCTTTCTTTTTACAGAAAATCCTGACCATTTAATCGACGAAATATTATGTACGGTCGATATTTTCTTCCTTTTATAAATGAAAATATACTTTTCTATGATAAGAATACAAGTACTCAAGACGATACCAATTGATAAAAAAAAAATAAGCGATATTACGCTGATTAGAGAAACCGGTTGATGCTGAATCATATTATTGGATTTCCTTTTAAATGATGTATCTTTTAAGCGACTCATCACACCCTTATCCATAAATTTCCGCAACCTAGAAAGAGATAGTATTTTAGTACCAAATAAATCAAAATTTACATTCTTAGACACTTGTATTCTTACTGAAAATTGATGACATCAGTAAATGGATTGTTCTTAGATAAAATTAAAGCAAAATTGTTTACATGCCCAGCGTCAATGCGAATCAATTTACACAGAATTGTATAATTTACTCTTTTTTTAATTTCGTCATACGTGTACATTGCTAATCTCCGATTTTTACAAATCTGTAATTTAATATCGAATATTAATAATAAAACTAGATACATGGCGTAACAAAATTTCACAGCGAAACATTAGACATGTATTTCTAATATGTAGAGAAGAAAAAAATAGATTCTATCAACATTGGTCTGGATATGCTTAATTTTTAAGTTATAATATTTTCAGATGTGATCTTACAATTAGCGAACTCCAGTTATGTTTATTTCCTGGAATCAAATTTGAGACATTAGGAACATTATGTTCAAATATATAACCATATCCAATGAATTTATTGTTATATTGAGTATCTTCATTATCCGCAAATTAATTACCACATACATATTCTTACGGAGATGAATTTTGGAATCTGTTGGGAACTTAATATGGAGTTAAAGTAGGCCCTGTATTCAAGCAAGAGAAGGATTTTGAACATTTCATATAAAAAACTGTTTGCCGTATGCATCATAATTCCAGTAGATTAGCATAATTGGAGTATTATAAAATTCCACTTCAGAATTTTATTATTCAAAACTTAAATAGTTCCACGTTCATATTGACAGAACTTATTTTTTTTTCTCTATAGATGAGGAAATCATTCACGAAATATTGACGCATAGTTACTTAACAAATAGTACATATGTATGTTATTTAATATTTTCTTTTATAATAATTTTATAGTACTCTCTTAAATCCTTCTGTTTCAGTACGGGGCAACTTTTCCTCTTCTAACATCAATTTCATTACCTCCTTTGCAAGTGGATCTCTCGAATTCTACAAATAAATATTTTATTTCGTTTTCATATAATTATTATTATGTATATTTATATATTTATATATAATATTACATACATTATACACATAAGCATGGAATAACATTATTTCATACTTACTGCAAACTTATCATAATAAGCCGTACCATGAACAACTGCAAGTTGATAAGTACCGTCTGCAACGAAGCCCTCTAATGAATCAAATGGTGAAACGTGATTTACAGATGTCAAAAAGCTTATTAAAGCAGCTGAATAGGCGGCCCAAAATACAATAATCGAAAGACATAAAGAAAAGTATACTATTCGTAACGAAGATTTAGGAGAAAAATCTGTAGCAAAAGAATACTTTGAGTAAGTATATCTAATAGAAGAAAGATATGAAACGTAAATCAAGAAATATTGAAACAAACCAGGGAGTCCCTGTTGGCAAAATATACCCCAAATTTCCAATAAATTATCGATCAGTAAATATCCTATTTTGTTATCGGATCCACTTTTAATTTTGAGTAAGACTAGGAAGATTGATGAAGCAACTAATACTCCGAACACAGCAATCCAAACAGAAAAAGTAAAAGTCTATAAAAATAACAATTTTTTAATTTATAAAGATTAACGCATGAAGAGAAGAAGAATAAAAAATTTCATTACAAATAATCGTACTAAAAAGTGAGACGACCATTGAACCGTTAAATTTTCTGGTTCTCGAATAACGAGAATATTTTTCGAGGTCATAAGAGGAATCGTAAAGTCAACGACATTTAATCTTTCATTAGTCATAGAAAAGTCTGAAAGAGAAATGTCAGCACGTCCATAATATAATTCTGCAATTGCTCCAGACCAAGTCTTTTCTTTTGAATTCCATCGTCCATATGCTTTCACTTGTGAGACAACGTCGAAACTAAAATTTAGAGTGACACAAAGTTCTCTCAATATTCTACCGAATATACCAACTAATTCACCATCCTTGTTTATACTTGAGAAGATTGAAGTCTGAAAAAGAAAGAGAAGAAAGAAAAAAAAACCATAAAACCAAAATTTCTAAGTAGAAGACAGAAAACTAAAGATATTTAACCTTAACTATAACAGCTTTCATGATTAAACCCTGTAAATTATGTCTCCTTTCGTAAAGAAAATTTGGTACCATTTTAGTAATTCCTTTCTTTAAGCTCCAAGTTGCTACATCCATCATCTCGATTTGATTTGTATCAATCGAATACCATTCTCGTAAAATACTTTCTGTCCCACAACGGACCAACATTTCTGTATTGAATCTCAAGTGAAATATATTACCTGGTGGATTGTGACAATAGTCGGGACCATGTTCTTTGTAAATGAATATCACTATCCACACAGCTGAAGACATGTCAAAGGTACTTGTTGCTAAAGAAAATTCATTAATCGCGTTGTAATTAGAAATCACCGCTATGTAATACGGTCGTATAATTTGTTTGATGTAGTACGTTGATTTGTGCAATTGTGAAAAATACAAGTTCCCGGTCACTGTACCTTCCCAAGAAAATGCACGTCTCCATCTGAACATTATCGTTGTCACTTCCA
>NC_057703.1:3308861-3328273 GCF_014466175.1 Vespula pensylvanica
AATGTTAATAAAAATTGTTAAAATATCATTTCGATTGAAAAAATTTAATAGACATTATGATCGATAGAATCGAGACAAGTACTTAACGAAGTGATTTACGACTACATCACTTTTCATGAAATATATATATACGAATGTATATATAAAATATACATGAGTATATATAAGTAGTACCTGTTTACCTATAAAAGCTGTATAAAGAAGTAGAATGTGCTTATAGAAAGTTATTTAGCTTCATTCGTGCGTTAACATAAATCAAAGATTCTTAGACGTTATCAATTCGAAAATCCATTTTGTATAATATATATCTCGCCGGGGTTCTAACCATTAATTTTGTACCTTTCGAAAAGAAATAAAATAAGAAAAAAATTTTCATTTGTACAAGTTATCTATTCCCTACTGACCCATCTTGGGGTTAAAAGAAAAAGAAACTCATACATAACTGGAATGCAGTGTTTTCCAATTTTACGAGTATTATGTCCCTTCTCAATGCCCTAATAGTAACGATCTAGTAGAAAATGAAAGTAATATAAATCGCGATATGCCCGTTGAATAAGTGCAAAGCCTTCGTTAAAGAGCATAGGTCAATATAATAGGTAAACTGTACGAATGGTAGAACGTCAACTTTTTCTTTTAGTTATTCATATAGTTTCACATTAGTCATTGAAGGCATTGATCCTACATAATTGATTGGAAGAAGAGAGAAAATATGGAAAATATTGAATATTTCTACGATCTAATTTCATTTCTATGTGAACGATACAATAAATTGGCTGCGAGAATACGATGAAAGTAATAAAGTTAAGTGCATTATAAGTTTTAAAGCACATTACGTAGAAATACGTACACTTGTGAATATGAGGTAAAGAAATGGACGAAGAACTTTATAGAGTACATCCGTAAACGCTAAGTGTAATAGCAACAATGTTAGAGGTAATGTCACAGAGATATATTCAACATCGAAATGTTCGATTTGGTTATTTGAAATTGCAAGAGATGGCTATAACGTTTTAAAGTTGTGATAGCAGTTTTCAAGATACCAATGAATTTTTACTACATTTTGCAGAATGTACTACTTTCGATATGATTTTCCCTAATCGACATAAATATAAATTGGCTTCAACTAACTTGTATAAACTTTCTATATTAAAGCACTTACATTATAAATAATTAAAAAAAATTATCATTTCCGCGGAAATAAACCAAAAAGGATTTCATACAAAATTTCCTAGTAAATTAGGATCACAAAATTTACTACGTAAATTAAGTATTTGCGTGTGATTACTTAAATGCAGAATTATGAAAGCAAGTTATTTGTTGACAAGTTAATAAGTCTATACACGGTTGTTAAATAAAAAGAGATAGATTAGATTAGATGGTACATATCGTTACATCTGTAGTAAATCAAAAATATGTTACGTAGTTAGAAACGAGCATCGTTAATCGGACACGAACGAAATCAAATGCGATCTATGTATAATATCGAGCTATCTAAGAAAACATGATCGACAAATACGAATTCTCAATCGAGATCTACGTTATCAAAGGTGTTACTTACAAATATCTCGATCTCAATATAGGATGCAAAAAGTTTGGTATAATGAAGCATCTTGCAAAAGTTTGAAAAAAATCGAGGATAACAAAACAGTTGAAAGAATCCTCCTAATCGAACATATAAAAAATAGAGAACCATATAAGATCATCATAATAATAGAAGACACATCTGTAAAATTCAAACTCGAGAGTGTAACTGCTATAATGATTATGGATAAACGTGTAAAATAGATATTTTTTTAAAAATATGCGAAAACGTGATTTCATTATACCGTCTTGTCATTACTCATACATAAGAAACAATGAAAGTAATTATTTTTGATACTATGACATAAATAGGTATATCATACTTTGTGCAAGCATATAAATTCGAAATAGTTTGAAAGAATTAACATATCTGTACGAACATTCGATAAATTTAGCAAATCTGTTAAATACACAATCACGTATAGAATATAAAGAAACATTTTCATTTTAATAAAAAGCTAAACGAAATTATGCAAAAACTTAGATATATCTACGCGTATTTCTATTCTATTCTTTAAATATCTATTAAAATTATAATCTCAATATAAAAATTCTTTGAGAACGTACATTGTGTTTATTTTTAATAATTTAAGCGTGCACATTTACGATTCACGTAATGTTTTCTAATATTTCTTAAATTTTTTTTCCTTTTTACAGAAAATCCTGATCATTTAATCGAAGAAATATGATGAACCATCGACCTCTTCTTCGTTTTACGAATAAAAATAAACTTTTCTATAATCAAGATACAAATACTGAAAACGATACCAGTAAGGATAAGCATAAGAAGCGATATTAAGCTGATTAGGGGAACCGGTTGATAGTTCATTATATGAAAGGATTTCTTCTTAAATGTCGAATCTTTTATACGATGCATTATACCATTCTTGAGAAATTTCTGCAACCTAGAACGAAATTTTTACTTTCTAATATATTAACATATAATAAATGAAGATTTTCATTATGAATAATTTTGTTCTTACTGAAAATTAATAATGCCGGTGAAAGGATTGTGCTTAGATAAAATCAAAGCAAAATTGGTTACATCTCCTGTCGCAATACGAACCACACTGCATGGTATTTTCAGATTTACTATATAATCTTGGTCAAGCAAATAGATTGCTAGGTTACGATTTTTACAAATCTGTAATTGAATAATGAATATTAATAATAAAACTATACACAGACTGTAATGAAACTACAGTGTTAAAACTTTAGTAATGTAAATTCCTTATTTTCTCTAAGTATAATCATATAACTTTCATATGTAGAGAAGAAAATAGATTCAAGAATCATTTTAGAACCTATGTCTTCTCTATCTACATATGAGTAATCCATTGTTGAAATTTTATCCCGTAGTTTCATTACAATCTATGTATATAAATGTTATTTAACTTTCTTGTATAATACTTCATCGTACATTTTTAAATCCCTCTTGAACATTTAGAGGCAATTTTTCCTCTTCTAGCATCAGCTTCATCACGTTTTTCGAAAGCGGATCTGCTGAATTCTATAAATAAACATTTTTCTTTGATTTCTTATACTTATTGCACACACATGTAGATATATCAATTTTTATATATATATATACATATATATATATATATACATATATAATATATACATATATATATAGATACACATAGAACAATATTTAATAATTAATAATATTTAAATCCATATACATAGAATAGTATATTTATCATACTAACTGCAAATTTATCATAATCAGCCGTACCACGAATGACGGTAAGTCGATGAGTACCTTCTTTAACGAAACTCTCGAATGAATCAAAGGGTAAGATAAGGCTCAAAGACGTTAAAAGGCTTATCAAACTCGCTGAGTAAGCGGCCGATAAAACGGTAACCAAAAGAAATATAGAGAAGTATGCTATTCTTAACGATGATCCACCAGAAAAATCTACAGCAAAGAAATACTATATGTTAATATAACTATTACAAAAACGAAATGAAACGCAACATTGAAAATCTTGAACATAGAAAACATTGAAACCTGCCAGTCCCTGTTGACAAAATATACCCCAAATCTCCAGAAAATTGTCGATGAATAAATATCCTATTTTACGATCAATTCCACTTTTTATTTTGGGAAAAATTAGTAAGATCGATGCAGTCATTAATATTCCAAGTATAGCAATCCAAACGGTATTAGTGAAAGTCTACAAAAACAACAATTTTTTAATTCATGACAGTTAACGCATGCAAAAGAATATAATAAAAAATTCGATTGCAAGTTATCGTACTTGAAAATAAGATGACCATTTAATCCCGAATTTTTCTGGTTCTCGAATAACGAGGAAGTTTTTAGTCTTAAAAACAGGATGTGTGAAGTCAACAGCATTCAATCTGGCACTGGTAATAGAAAAACCTGAAAGAGAAATGTCAGCACGTCCTGCATATAATTCTGCAATGGCTCCAGTCCAACTCTTTTCTTCTGGATTCCATCTTCCATACTCTTCTGCTTCCGAGACAATCTCTAAACTAAAATTGAGAGTGACACAAAGTTCTCTGAATATTTCACGGTACATACTGTATGATTCACCACCCTTTTTTACATTCGTAAATGATGAACTCTATATAGAAGAAAAAAAAATAGAAAAGAAGATGAAAAATAAATGTTTAAGTAGAATATCTTTAAGTAGAAAAAGGAAAAAATATCTGGACAAAAATGTTTTACCTTAACTGTAACAGCCTTCATAATAAATCCTTGTAAATTATATCTTCTTTCGTAAAGAAAATCTGGAACCATTTTAGTGATTCCTTTATCTAAGCTCCAAGTTGCTACATCCATAATCTCGATTCTATTTGTATCGATCGAATACCATTCTCGTAAAATATTTTCCGTACCACAACGGACCAACATTTCTGAATTGAATCTCAAGTGAAATATATTACCTGGTGGATTGTGACAATAATCGGTGCTATTTTCCTCGTAAATAAATATCACTAGCCACACTGCTGAAGACATATCAAAGGTATTTGTTGCTAAAGAGAATTCATTGATCGCATTGAAATTAGAGATCAGTGCTATGTAATATGGTCGTGCAATTTCTTTTACGTAATACGATGATTGATGCAACTGTGAAAAGTGCAATTTCGTGCTGGCAACACCTTCACGAGAAAGTGCACGCATCCATTTGAACATCATCGTTTTCATTTCCATTTCTAAGAAAAAGAAATGAACATATTAGAAATAACTTAAAAAAATGAGGAATATCTTTACCTTTTATCGATTCGGAGTATAAAAAAATTGCAGATCTCGGTCCGTTTAATTTGCAAATGTCTATGATAAAAGGAATCTGTTGATCGCCAATAAAATGGAGTTCATATAACATTGCGATCTTCGGAAGAGAAAGGAGAGCAAGTAACTTTAATTGCGCAACGAACATTATTTATTTCAATATCAATACTACTTTTTATGAAATAAAAATCCATGGGAAAATATTTACACGTCGCAAAAAGTAAAGTGCACGAGTCTAGATTTCTAAACTACTGAATGAATTATTGTCTCTTTCTTTATTCCGAGTATCATGCATATCGCAGTGCACGCGATATAGATGTGCACTATGAATATTCGTGTGAAGAATATAATTTTATCTTTGCTAGCATATTATCGATTAATAAACATTCTTTTCATTTTTCTCTTTGGTTGCTTTTTTTTCTTCTATCTCGCGACTGACGGAAATTACGTGTTTAACATAATTGACTTTTACAAATTATATAATATTAACGATTTTTTTTCAAACTTTTAAGTTAGTTTAATATACAAGATGTTGATTATCTCACAAACAATGCATAATGATAATATATTATTAAACATGATTTTACTTTTCAAGTAGTTACTATATGAATATATACAGTTATATACAGTTGTTAACTTTCGTCATAAATTGAAAAGGTCGTTAGTGAAAAAAATGTTTACATGCACTTTGTAGTTGACTCAGAGTCATGCAAATTTCTTTTATAAAACTTTCCTGTAACTTGAACTAGTCATGAGATATTTATGAACGAACATCTTGTACATTTGTTTGTATTTACGTATCTATCTACTATCTACGTTTGTATTATTGTGCATATAATTTTGAAATATTAATAAATATTATTAAAATTTCTCTTCCATTGATATAATTTAATAGATGTTTTAATCGATATAAACGAGCAAGGACTTAATAAAATGCTTTCCGATCTTCATTTGCAAAGCTTTACTTAAACAAGTATATATGAGAGTCATCTAGAATTTAATATGGTTGTTTACATACACATTTCATAAAAGTCATAATATTATAGTAGCTCCAACGATAAAAATGGCGTTCGAAAAATTCAACAGATTAAAATTCTATTATTACGCTTTGTATAGACAATCAATCAGATCGCGAGATTATTTGGCGTCATATTATAATACGATAATTTTATATTATCCTTGGTCCATGAGTTTAAAATATCAATGAGAATTAAAAATATCGCCAATACGATCTGTTATCCGTTTTGCGAATGATAAAAACGTTCCTTCAAAGGATATTCATCATCGAATTCCACTTGTGTAGAGAAGATGCATAGAATTATAAGCGAGGCGTCCTATTATTTAGAACAGTGATGTCCTGGACGATAACGGTTGCTCAGTTCGCGATTGGTTTAAATTGCAAAAAATTTGCATGATTCTCAGTCGTCTACGTAGTGCATATAAACATCCATTGTTAGTTGTAAATTTTACGATTTATGAAGATTAGCATAGTTTCTTTTAATAGATATATAGAATATTTTTGCATATTTATATAATACAATAGTGGTAATTTGAAATCAAAATCATATGCAATAAAAAATTGTTACTACGTATGTTCAGAAGATAATCAACATTTTACGTATTAAGGTAGTTGCTTTTCATACCACAATTTCAAAAACAATCGGCAAACTATATAATATTCAGAAGCCCTTTATAGATACTGATATTCGATATGTCAAAATATATGACTATTTGATATATAAATAATGTATTTATGTAGCATGGAATATGAACTAATATGGTTCAGTAAGATAACAATTATTTCGTAAATGATGCACATGAGCAATTTTTACAACGTATGATTTAGATTGCCATTGAATTCTAAAATGAATTACTATAAAAATATACGAACAAAATTTTGACATTCAAATGTTGACATTCATAACTCAAAACAAAAATGTTTATATCCATATTGCAGATGATTTAAAGCCCTACAAATTTCTTTTATTAAACTTTCTTATAACTGAAATCAATTACGACATATGTATTTATTCGGATATCTCTGAGCGGACACCCAGTATATTCACACAACAATGAAAAAATAAAAAAATAAAAAAAAACAGTAAAAGAGGAAAATGAAACGAACGTTTATTAATCAATAATGTGCTAGAAAAGATAAAATTATCATGAATATGCATAGTGCAAACATACGTCGCGTGCACTCCGATCTGTACGATACTCAGACTAACCGAATATCCGTCTCGAATAAGCAATAATTTTTTCAATAGTTCAGAAATCCAATTTTTTTCATTTATATGAAATTTACTTTTTATGACGTGTAAATATTTTCCCATGAATTTTTATAGAACGTAGTCGTATATCAGTTTAATTGGAGAAATAATCCTATCAACGTTAACATAATGTTTGTTGTACAATTAAAGATATTTATTTTTCTTCTTCTTCCAATGTTCGCAAAATCATGCGATCCTTCTATTGGCGACGAACAGATTCCTTTTATCTTAGACATTCGCAAATTATACGGATCAAAGTCAGCAATTTTCTTATTCTCTGAATCGATAAAAGGTAAAGATATTTCCCATTTATTACGCATCATTATTACTGTATTTGTTTTCTTTCTTCTCAGAAATGGAAATGACAACGATGATGTTCAAATGGAGGACTACATTTTCTCGCGAAGGTATTGCAAGCACGAACTTGCACTTTTCACAATTGCAAGAATCGTCCTTCTACTTAAAACAAATTATACGACCGTACTACATAGCGCTGATCTCTAATTTCAACGCGATCAATGAATTCTCTTTAGCAACAAGTACCTTTGATATGTCTTCAGCAGTGTGGCTAGTGATATTTATTTACGAGGAAAATAGTATCGATTATTGTCACAATCCACCAGGTAATATATTTCATTTGAGATTTAATTCAGAGATGTTGGTCCGTTGTGGTACGGAAAATATTTTACGAGAATGGTATTCGGTTGATACGGATCAAATCGAGATCAATGATATAGCAACTTGGAGCTTAGAGAAAGGAATCTCTAAAATGATTACGGATTCTCTTTACGAAAGAAGACATAATTTACATGGTTTGATCATGAAAGCTGTTATAGTCAAGGTAAAATATTTTTGTCTAGATATCTTTTCTATTATCTATTAAAAAATATTATTTTTCGTTTCCTTCTTTTTAATTTTTCTTCCTTCTATAGGATTCACCATTCTTAAACGTAAGAAAGAGTGGACAATTAGACGGTATCTTCAGTGAAATACTAAGAGAAATTTGTATTACTCTTAACTTCAGTTTTAACATTGTTTCGGAAGTAGAAGAGTATGGAATATGGAATCCAAAAAGAAAGATTTGGACTGGAGCAATTGCAGAATTATATGCAGGACATGTTGACATTGCTCTTTCAGGTTTTACTATTACCAGTGCCAGATTGAATGCTGTTGACTTCACACATCCTCTTTTTAAGACCAAAAACTTCCTCGTTATTCGAGAACCAGAAAAATTTGGGATTAAATGGTCATCTTATTTTCAAGTACGATAACTTGTAATCGAATTTTTTATTATATTCTTTTGCATGCGTTAACTGTCATGAATTAAAAAATTGTTGTTTTTGTAGACTTTCACTAATACCGTTTGGATTGCTATACTTGGAGTATTAATTACTGCATCGATCTTACTAATTTTTCCCAAAATAAAAAGTGGAACTGATCGTAAACTAAGATATTTATTCATCGATAATTTTTTAGAGATTTGGGGTATATTTTGTCAGCAGGGACTGGCAGGTTTGATTCAATGTTTCTTGATATGTGTTTCATTTTGTTTTTGTATTAATTATATCAGCACACACTATTCCTTTGCTATAGATTTTTCGGGTGAATCATCATTAAAAATAGCATACTTCTCTATATTTCTTTTGGTTACCGTCTTATCAGCCGCTTATTCAGCAGGTTTAATAAGCTTTTTAACATCCACTATCCACATTTTGCCATTTCATTCATTAGAGAGCTTCGTTCAAGATGGTAATTACCAACTTATTGTCGTGCGTGGTACAGCTTTTTATGATAAATTTGCAGTGAGTATAATGCTTATGTGATGCTGTATGTTATTTGTAATCCGTATGTGTGTGTATGTGTGTATGTAACAATAAATATACTAAGTGAAAGAAAGACGTAGAAAAATCTTTATTTATAGAATTCGAGAGATCCGCTAGGAAAGAAAATAATGAAGTTGATGTTAGAAGAGGAGAAATTGCCCCTTACTCAACAGGAAGGATATGAGAGAGTACGATGAAGTACTATAAAAAAAAAATTAAATAAAATTTATATATTCAAAGTGTAATATAACCATGCAGCGAATCTTCAAAAATGCTATTTCTAAAAGATATTTCTCATATATGTAAAAGAAAAAATAGATTCTTTCAAAATGGATCTCGACATGTTTAATTTTTATGTTATGAGTCTTTCAAGACTTCGTGTGTTTTAATATACTCAAGTTATGTTTATTTGCTGGAATTATGATACATTTTTTCGATATTTCTTTACATGAAATGTTTGAAACGTTCATCGTCTACCTGCACATTAAGTTCCGAATATTCAAAATAAACCAATTTATGATTATGAATATAATAGTCTATCTGCCGGAATTAAAGATATTTAATACAACATTTTAGCAGACGTGGTTACATATTTGAAATTGATGTAAATGGTATTTTGGATTTAATTCTAGGAAATAAAATGAATACAATTGGAGTATATTGGAGTACTATTGTAACATTATAGAAACTCTTATAGCTTATAAATTAAATATTTCGAAATCTATTTTTTTCTTCTTTACATAAAAGGAATCTATTTTTGAAGTTTTACTGTGTAATTTCGTTATACCCTATATGCAATTTTATTATTAATATTCGTTATTAAATTATAGATTTGTAAAAATCAGAAGCTAGCAATCTACTCGATTGACCAAGATAATATAGTAAATCTGAAAATACCATGCAATGTGGTTCGTATTGCTACAGGACATGTAAACAGTATTGCTATGACTTTATCTAAGCACAATCAATTCACTGACGTCATCAATTTTCAGTAAGAACACAAGTATCGAATAATGTCGATTTTTATTTATTGTACATTAAAGCACTAGTTCGTTCTAGGTTGAGGAAATATGACGACAATGGTATGATGCATCGCTTAAAACAGACGATATTTAAAAAAAAATCCAACAATATTATCAAGCATCAACCGGTTCCCCTAATCAGCGTAATATCGCTTCTTATCCTTTTTTTAATTGGTATCATTTTGAGTACTTGTATTCTAATTATAGAAAATTTTATTTTTGTTCGTAAAACGAAGAAAATGTCGATGGTACGTCACATTCCGTCGATTAAATCATCAGGATTTTATGTAAAAAGGAAAAAAAGTTTAAGAAATATTGCAAAACATCACGTGAATCATAAATGGTGACGCATAAATTAATTATGACATCGACAATGTTCGTCTCTCGATTTTTTCTTTTCAAGCTACTATTTTCTAATGGAATATAAACATGCATACATATATCTAATCTTTTACATTATTTAGTACACTTTTAAATTTTAAATAGAGTTTTTTCATTATATTATACGTGTAGATTTTATATTATACATTTTTTTTTATTTATCGAATGCATATACATGTAAATATATATATTTTATAATCTGTTTCGATTTTGCCTAATTGCATTAGATATATGATTTCGTTATGTGTTTAATAGCCAGAAAAAATTTTTCATTCAATCAAAATTTTTCAGATTCAATTTTTCATGTTTTATGTGTGAATTGTCATTCAACGATAGAACTGAATTACGCAGTCTTTAGTTTTTCAATAATCATAATTTTCTATTTAGAGCGAGTCAATCTGATCCCCACAGAGTATCAAATTTCACATGATAAGAATCAATCGAAATGTATATAATATATATAGTATATTATATATAATATATACACATATGTTATATACATTCCATTTATATAATATTATATATTACATTTGCAATAGATAATTAATGTTACAAATAAATTTGCATACTTCGTTAAATATATTTTCAATTACTATAATAATTTTTTACAATATGCTCGCGTTTGCGTTTAAGGAATAACACACACACACGTATATATATATATATATATATATATATATATATATGAAGATCGTTAAAAAATTATGACAGTTTAAAATTACAACCAAATATTTTTAAAATGTTTTCTTTATCTATAATATGACTTTAATTTGAAAATATATACTTAATTATTTTTCAATGTATTCGCTGTATCTATTTAAACTGTTCCTGTAATGTGGGATATGTTTCTTATACCTTTATTATATATTTCCGCTACAAATTCACTTAACCATTATTGGACAATGCGCTATCCTGTACATTATTGTTTTCTCCTTCTGTAATTTTCGATTGATCATTTCCAAAAATTTCCAGAAGAATTAATATATGCTTAAATGCGAATAACTTACCATTCGTATTTATTCGATCATGTTTTCTAAGCTAAAATGTTTAGATAGAAATTTCCAAAATGACGTCAATCGATTATAAGAGGCCATAGATTTAGCAGTTACGAAACTCGACAAAGTCAACTTTAAATGACTGTAACTTTTCCTATTTTTGAAATTTTCTAATGAAACTTTTAGAAAATATTCTTAAAAAATCATACAATCGAATAAAAATATTTTTGTAAAACCGTTTTTTTTTTTTTACTTTTTAGGTATATATGATCCTATAATCATTGTTGCATACCAGATTTTAAATCACTGTTTCCTGGAAAGCGCAGTTCTCTCAAAAGTTCTCTCAATATTGTAAAAAAATCGTAAGCGCTCGAAGCAAAGTCCAAATTGTAAGCAATATCTCTCATTTATACATTCAGAAATGTTTTTGATCCTCACTTTTGATAAGAGGCCCACGAGGATAAACATTATCGTGAAAGAACCTCATACCTTGAAACACTAGAACGCGTAGCTTGTGGTTTTACACAACTTCTTTACATAGCTGTAATTTAAGGATAAATTTCTACTGAATGAACGTTTCTACCGTTCAAAAAGCGTATGACTGACCGTATTTCGTTATCAAGACGTTCTTCAATTTTCATCGTCATTTTAAACGCATGAAGCAACGACAATATTAATCATTTAAACTCCAAATATAATTTAATTTATATGTTAGATTTTCACGGTCCTCCATGACTCAGATATTTAATAGTCAAGAACCCGTAACTGATTTTTTAAATTCAAAAATTAAATTATTTATATTCATTATAAAAAATATAAGAATAATATCATGCAATCCTACTTAATGTTTCATTACAGCAATATTTCCTATTAAGATGTTACCCACAGGGAGGTAATTTTATTCTAATCATGTCAAGTTGTTTTGATTTACAGTTGCAGTTGGTATGAATCCTTCGTGGAAAAAGTTAATAATTCCCTGTGAAAATTTATTCTAAAGAAAGGAATGAAACGGCATAGAATACTTCATTGTTTAGTATTTAAATGATCCAATTTGTTATGTAGATCACATAGAAGTAAAAGTAAATCGTGCAGATGTTCATTATATTTTTCTCTTATATCTTACAATCTAGCATACAGAATTAATGCATACGGTAGCTTATGCGAAACTGTATAAATAATTAAAAGAAGCAGTAAATGTCTTATCACACGTACTATTCACTTATTTTATGAACGTATGTCCTTTAATGCATATCCTGTTCTTAAATCTATATGACATCTTCTCTCCTTAATGAGAATATCCATTCGTGGAATTCAGCGTAACGTCGTATAATGATATCTAGTTTCGCAAGTATCTTTCTAAAATTTGAGATAATATTGGTTCTTGGACGTTTGGAAGTCTTTTTTTCCTTTTGACTGTTTTGTTTTTGTCGATACATGCTCTTGCGCTTCGTAGTCTAGATCTAAACGTGTATTCTTGGTTTGCGTACTTTCGTTTTTTTGTATTTGTATTATATAATGTTTTCATATCCAGGACAATAACATTCCATCATCCAGGACAATGGTATGACACAATTTTCCTAGTCATTTATTTAACCATGCTAAAACAATGTATGAAATTAAAATAATGTGTTCACTCTCTCTCTCCCTCTCCCTCTCCCTCTCCCTCTCCCTCTCCCTCTCCCTCTCCCTCTCCCTCTCCATCACTCACTCACTCTCTCTCTCCCTCACTCACTCACTCTCCCTTTCCCTCACTCTCTCTCTCACTCTCTATATATCTGCTATGAAATTTTGTATAGATTCCATTTCTACTGTTGCCTTATATGGAAAATGTAATTTTATACTATTGCTAAGAATGTGGGTTCGTAAAATAGGTTCGTAAATTTAATTTAGACGAGTTGGCTGGAGCAAATTTGTCGCAAATCAGAGAAAGTCGTAAGTCTGATGAAATGTAGAAAATAAGTAACGTTATTGCCCTCTAATATTCTGAAAATTGTTATCGCCTCTTATAAACGTTTTAACTATACCAAACAATTTTAATAGTCGGTTTTTCGGAAAGTTTCGATTCACATTCATGAATGCATATCGTATATTTATGTAATATATTTTTCAATTTGTAAAGTTACTAAAATTACTTTATTACTTCTTTCGCATTCTTGTCTTCACGTATTGTGTAAATCAGGTAAAAAATGGTGGATGTGCAATATCTTCCATATTTTTTCTCTGATATCTTATAATCTACTACATAGGATCAATACGTTTGGTGGCGAATATGAAAGTGAATAACTAAAAAAACAACGCACGTCCTACCGTTTATCTATGCTATGAACGTTTGCTTTTTAGCGCAAACCTTTATTTTACGTCTATTTTCTTTTACGTTTATTTTTTATTTTAGAGAACACCAAAACTTCTGAAATGTTGAGGTAGAATATGATCCAATAAAGATTGGGAAATACTGCATTACAGTTAAACATTTTGTATTATTCTTTGTAGCCACAATATGATCTAGTGGAAAATAAATAGCTTATATACATGAACATTTTTTTTTATCTTATTTCTTACCGAAAAGTACAAATAAAAATCCAATAAAATACGCATTTTATAAAATGAATTGATAAAGATTAAGAACCACTGATTTATATCAATGTACGAGTAAAGATGACCTTCTAAAGAAGACCTTCTATAAACTTTCCATACTTCATATAGCTTCAATAGTTAAATAGTATTATTTATTAGACTCCTATATATTTCTTCAAACATGTGGAGGTAGCAATTCATTTTCTTAAGTGCTTGCTTCGATTATATCGATCAGAATGTCTATTAAATTATTTAAATGTAAGTCAAATTTTAACAACCCTTTATAACATTTTACGATCCTACGTAGAATATTATAAACGTATAACGTGTACACGTAGATACGTAGATGACAATCATAATAATAAAAGTGACTATAATTCTCTAAATAGCTTAGAAATTTAGTATCTTGCAATCTTCTTTCGTAGTCGGACAGATATTTTCCCATTTCCTTTAAAACGTAGTCGCCGATTTGTTCAATTCGAAAGATAATACTGTAATTAATCGATTGACATAAGAAAAGAAGATTTTCGTTATGCCATTAAAAATACTCGTTCTTCTTCTTATTTTTTTTCTTCCGAAGGTTATAAGATCCTACGAATTTCTTTCTATCAGCGACGAACAAATTCCTTTTATCATAGACATTTGCAAATTATACGGTCAAAAATCTGCAATTCTCTTATACCCTGAATCTGAAAAAGGTAAATTTCTCATTTCCTTTTCTTCATTCCTATTATATTTATCTTCTTCTTCAGAAATGGAAATGACAACGATGATGTTCAAATGGAGACGTGCACTCTCTCGGAAAGACATTGCGACCACGAACTTACGCTTTTCACAATTGCACGAATCATTGTACTATATTAAGCAAATAATACGACCGTTTTATATCATGATGATTTCTGATTACAATGCAATGAAAGAATTCTCTTTAGCAACGAGTACCTTTGACATATCTGTAGCTATGTGGCTAGTGATATTCATGTACAAGGGAGATAATCCCGATTATTGTCACAACCCACCAGGTAATATATTTTATTTAAAATTCAACTCAGAAATGTTGGTCCGTTGCGGTACGGAAAATATTTTACGAGAGTGGTATTCGATCAATACAAGACAAGTCGAGATCAATGACGTAGTTACGTGGAGTTTAGAGAGAGGAATTACTAAAATAGTTCCAGATTCTCTTTACGAAAGAAGACATAATTTACAAGGTCTGATAATGAGAGCTGTTATAGTTAAGGTAAAATATTGTCGCCTAGATATTTTTACTATTTTCTATTTAAAATTATTTTTCTTTTCGATTTTTCTTCTTTAGGATTCACCATTCACAAAGATAAACAAGAATGGCGAATTAGATGGTATATACGGTAAGATATTAAGAGAACTTTGTGTCACTCTCAATTTTAGTTTCGACATTGTCTCAGAAGTAGAAGAGTATGGAAGATGGAATCCAACAACAAAAACTTGGTCTGGTGCAATTGCAGAATTATATTATGGACGTGCTGACATTTCTCTTTCAGAGTTTTCTATGAGCAATGCCAGATTAAATGCCGTTGACTTCACGCTTCCTATTTTTAACTCCAAAGACTGTCTCTTCTTCGAGAAACCAGAAATATTCGTGATTAAATGGTCATCTTATTTTCTAGTACGACAACTTGCGATCGAATTTTTTATTTTTCCTTCCTCGCAACATTTATTTAATTCTATTATTATTATATTAAATTAATTAAAAAATTGTTATTATTGTAGACTTTCAATCATTCTGTTTGGATTGCTATGTTTGGAGTACTAATTGCTGTATCGATTTTATTGATTTTTTTCAAAAAAAAAAATGGAACCGATTGTAGAATAGGATATTTATTATCCGATAATTTTTTGGAAATTTGGGGTATATTTTGTCAACAAGGAATCGCAGGTTTGATTTAATGTTTCTTAATTTCATTTTCTTTATAATTATTTTTATTCACAAAAAAATTAAGAAAACATTTTTTTACTGTAGAATCTTCTGATAGATTTTCATTACGAATAGCATATTTTTCTATATTTCTTTTAATTACCATCTTATCGGCTGCTTATTCTGCGGCTTTGATAAGTTTCTTAACAACCATGAGCAACACCTTGCCCTTTGATTCATTAGAAACCTTCGTTCAAGATGGTACTTATCAACTTACTGTATTTCGTGGTACGGCTCATTATGATAAATTTGCAGTGAGTATGATACTAACATTTATATGTGATTACACATCTAAATATACAGATATTGTATCAAATTATTGTATATGTATATTTGTAATCTACGTCATTTTACGTATATATGTACGTGTGTGTGTGTGTGTGTGTGTGTGTGTGTGTGTGTGTGTGTGTGTGTGTGTGTGTATGTAAATATATTTAGATAAACAAAGACGTATATTTAGAAAACAAAAATGTTTATTTTTAGAATTCGGAAGATCCGCTTGCAAAAAAGTTGATGAAGTTGATGCTAGAAGAGAACAAATTACCCTTAACTGCATTAGAAGGATTTACAAATGTATGATGAAGTGTTTTAAAAAAAAACATAAATTAATGTTTATAAATAAGATTGTATAAAGTTAAATTATTAATATCGTTTATTAAATTACAGATTTGTAAAAATCGGAAGCTAGTAATCTACACGTACAACGAAATGAAAAAACCAGTCAATCCTAAAATAACATGCAATGTGGTTCGTATTAAAACAGAACATGTAAACAATATAGCTATTGCTTTATCTAAGCACAATCCATTTACCGATGTCATCAATTTTCAGTAAGAACATAAAAATCTAATAATGCAAATCTTTATTTATCATACGTTAATATATTAGCTCGTTCTAGGTTGCAAAAATTTTTCGAGAATGGTATGGTGAATCGTTTAAAAAATTCACCATTTGAAAAGAAATCCGATGATATTATCAAGCATCAACCGGTTACTCTAATCGGCGTAATATCACTTTTTATCTTCATCCAAATTGGTATCATTATAAGTATTTGCATTCTGGTTATAGAAAAGTATATTTTTTCTCGCAAAAGGAAGAAGATGTCAATAGTACATCATATCCCCATCGATTAAATCCATAAGATTTTATAGAAAAAGAAGAAAAATGTAAGAAATATTACAAAACATTGCACAAATCGCAGATGTACATGCATTAACTATTAACGAAAATGTCAATATTTGTTCTTAACAAAATTAATATTTTGATTATAACTTTCTAATAGAATAGAAACACGCATACTCGTGTCTATGTTTTTCCATTATTTAATACAGTTTTAAATTAAAATAGAAATTTTTCATTACATTATACGTAGATTTGTGTATAACACATTTTCGTTATTTATTGAATGCTTATACATATTTTTTAATTTTTTCCAAGTTTCGATCTTTTGTACTTGCACAAAGTATGATATATTTATATATTTAGTAATCAGAAAAAAATTCCATCTAGCATCTTTTATATATGAGTCAAGATTGAGCAGTATAATTGAATCACATTTTCTCATTTTTTGTACAATACATGTTTTTCTATCTTGTACAAGTCAATTTGATTACATTATATGTCAAATATTTTGTAATAGCAATCATAATTTATATTATACTATGCATGCACACTATTGTGTATGTGTATGTTCTCTCTCTCTCTCTCTCTCTCTCTCTCTCTCTCTCTCTCTCTCTCTCTCTCTCTCTCTCTCTCTCTCTCTCTCTGTCGTTTTAATTCTGTCTCATATCTATCTTTCTTCCATCTTGGTCTTTGCTTTTCTTTATCTCCTATTCTGTCTCTCTGGCTCTCTGTCTCTTACTGCTTCTCTCTCTTTCTCTCTGTTTCCTACTGCTTCTTCCTCTCTCTCTCTCTCTCTCTCACATTATTTTTCTCTCTCTATTTCTCTATCTATCTTTCTCTTTCTCCCTTACTATTTCACTCTCTCTTTTTCTCTCTCTCTCTCACACCTGTCTCCTTCTTCCTTTCTCTCTTTTTCCTCACTGTTTATGCATATCTATCCGTTTTCTTTATTTACTTTTGTCTCTATTTCTACTTGATCTGCCTTTGTCTCTCTGTATCTTTCATTATCTCTCACTTTCCCTTTCTTTCTCTTTTTCCTTCTTGTTGCAATTTTCTATGATTTTTCGAATTTGAATTTGCTTCTACGAATGCCCCTTCTCTTATGAAAAAAAATATCTCCATGGACATTCAACCAAACTAATAAATTTCTCTACATGTATATCTATTATTTTTGAAATAAGAATTCTTTCATTTTGTTTAAAAATTGATTACCCGATTCGATTGAATTCGAGTAAATTTAAAAACGACTCTTCGTTTCGTAAACAGTAAAAAATTAGTGGAAAAAGATTCGATCATTATGTTTATTATATTAAGAAATCTTTTTTATCCTATATTGATTGTTTTCAAATAGAAACAAGTTTTTAATTTTCTTTAACACCGAATCATTTTCAGGGTATGATGCTATGAGAGTGCAGAACTATTACTAAAAAAGACCATGACGAATTTATATTTTTCCCTTCAAATTATTCTCTTTTAAATTTCAAATTGGAGCATCTCGACTTCTTTACACGGACAAAATTTAAAGCAATAATAAATATTATTCTAACTAATTTATTTATAGAATAAAAAAAAAATTATTAAAACTCAAGTTATAAAATTCTAAATTGTAATATAATTAAAATGTTATCATTTGTTAAATCAACTTAATTATAATTTATTTACAATAAGCAAAAATGTAAAGAGCCTTGTCATAGTAGTAATAATACAAAAACTTATAATAATAACTATATAAACCAATTTTTATGTTAAATAATATGAAACAAATTCTTATAAATCCTCAGTGCCCTCAGGTTTTATCATTTATATATTTATGTATTTCTTATATTTATATTTTTTTATTAATTATTTCTATATTTTTATCAATATTTCTATCTATAGTCTATTTCTTAATCAGTTAATAATGTAATATTTACAATTTGTTTTTTTTATCTAATTTTAATTCTAATTCTAATAATTGTTTGAATTTTCCAATCATTTGAATATTTTTTCTGCATTACAAAAAGACTAAAATATCATTAAAATATATGTAAATAAAATATATAAAAGCATATACGTAATAAACAACGTAATTATGTATAAGTGATAAAATATTATGATATTAAAATATTATCATTTATAATTCATATACTATATTACTATTACTTTCTGCAAACTTCTTTCTTTGCAAAAATTTTTTAATGCAAAACCTAAAAAATCTCTCCATAATCTAGAAAAATATATTATTAGAATCTATAGAAATATATTAGTAGATAGATTTAAACTTTGTTATAAATTATATAATACTTTGGAAACAACAGCAACATCTATAGTTGCAGTTTTATCAGAGACTGTTTCTTCTAATTGCTAATAATAATTTTTTCTAAATAATTGGCCCAATATAGCGAACCGTCCTAATATGATTCTAAAGATTATTTCTTATACCGTTTCC